>NC_050466.1:12657210-12957210 GCF_903995425.1 Onychomys torridus | reverse complement strand
AATCTCTTTTTTCCTATTTTCTCCCTCCCCCCATGACTATGTAGCCCATGCTGGCCTGGAACATGGAGCAATCCTCTTGCCTTTGCCCCACTGCTCACACATCAGTGCTAGGATTACAGGTATGAGTCATGCCTTGCTATCCTCCTAGTCTTTATTCTCTTCTACCAAATTTTTCGCTTCCCTTTCCTTTTTCTAGTCAAAGACTGGCCTTCAACATCTGATCCTCTTGCTTCCGCCTCAGAAGAACTGTGATTACAGCTGTTTACCACCACACTTGCCTCCCCCAATTTTTTAAATACTTATTAAGTTCCTTTTTATTCATGGCATACATACTTACATAAACAATGCAACACACACACACACACACACACACACACACACACACACACACACACACACACACGACACATTATGCCATTTCAGGATAATTAAAAAAAGTTCTAACCAAACGTACAGGAGATAGTGATGGAGAGAAGGCTCAGCAGATAACAGCACTTGTTGCTCTTACAAAGGACCCAGGTTCAGTTCCCAGCACCCACATGGTTGTTCATAGCCATTCAAAATTCTAGGTCCAGGTGATCAGACACCTTCTGACCTCTGCAGACACTGGGCACACACATGTTGCACATACATAGGTACAGGCAAAACACTTATCCACATAAAAATAACGTTAAAAAACACCTTAAAAAAGAAAAAAGCCCCAAAAGTGACTGGAAAGGATAGAGGATGGAGTGGGAATGGATCACTGTCTACAGAGGCAGGAGCAAAGTGGAAGGCCTACAACACCTGTTGTAATAGGGCATAACATTTTGATAACAAGCCAATTTTGCTGTTTGCAGAAAGAGGACAGAAGGGTTATGAAAGTCAGGTGCCAGGGTGATGGGGCAGAGAAGGCTAAGTACCTGTGAGATTGCCCACTGGGCAGCAGCAATGGCAGTGCTGGCCACAGAGGCAGCATTGATGCGACTGCCTTCATTGGAGGCCATATCCCTGGGGAGGATAGTAGAAACTGGAAATGAAATGGGGAGCCCCAATGTGGTGGTGGGGGATAAGCTGTAAGGGGCTTAGGTGGGGCTCTGACCTCTTAGAACCCTTGGCAAACTCCACGTTGATGGTCTTGCCATCGATGGTGAGCGGAGGGTGCAGGGCCTGCAGGATCTGCAGCAGCTGGGCTGCCTCCTATGGGTGGACCAAAGGGTCAGGCCCGGGGAGGCCCCCCGGCTCCATTGCCCCATTTCTAGATTGGTACCGCGGTGGGGGTGGGGTAAAGGACCCTCCTCCCTACCCTGGGGGCCGGGACCATAGCTGCCCGGCCCCCCCCTGTGCCGCCCTCACCACGATGGTGGAGAGCTGGATGAAGGCGAAGCCTCGGTTCAGCTGGGTCTGCTTGTCCTTTATAACACGCACGTTGGAGGAGGAAAGCACCGCATAGGGTGCTAGGGCCCCCAGGATGGAGTCCATGGTGCTGTGTGGGTTCAGGTTACGCAAAATAATGGCTGTGGGAAAAGGCCCAGTGTTAGGATGCACCTCTCACAGTCTGCTCAGGGACCCAAGTTGCCTCTATGCCCATGTACCTTCTGCTTCCTCTCACCTCTTTCTCTCGCATAAATTCTGCTTGTCAGTCCAAGTGCCAGGCTCTGTCTCTCATCCGATAGGAACCCTCTCATACACCCCCAAAATTAGTTTGTGGACAGTCCCTCCCTTGTTCTCTCTGTATCATGTGTTTATCCCCACACTAGGTAGAAACACTCCCCCCAATAAGGACAAGTTTTGTTCATTACCATTTCTCTGGTTTCAGAGGTCCCAGACCAGATGCCCTAGGGCATAGGGGAAGGAGGAAAGAACAACTGACTCACTGTCATTGGCGTTCTCGGAGCTTGGCTCTGAACCCTGTGACAGGGCTTGGGAGGTCAGTACTCCCTGGGCCTGGTAGGGTTGCGGCAGTGGGAGTAGGCCCTGGCTTAGTTCCCGCCCGCCCAGCGGCAGTGCCTGCTGATCCAGCCGGGTGCCAAGGGGCAGCTTCTGCTCTGCCTCTGTCGGGGATGGTGGGAGATAGGCTGGTGACAAAGGTGGAAGCTCCATGGCTGGTCACACTCCCCACCCCTCCACACTGGCCCTTCATTCCTCTTGCCATTCCCAATTAGTACGGCTCACCTGATTTGGGTACACCACATTTGAAGCACTTCTCACGCCGTTTGAAGTTCTGGACACCACACTGTGAGGCACATGCCAGGTGGTCAGGGCTTTCCATGATATCCTCCAAATATGGGCCCACAGAACAATATAATAATCCCCAGGAAGGGAGCTTTTGGAGTCAGGGGTGGCAGGAGTCTTCTGGAACTTTCATTATTAGTTTCAATCCTGTGAATCTTCTCTGACAACTGGTTCCTAGCACCAGTCCTCTTATTTCAGCAATCTGCAACTCTCACGTGTTACAGCAGTTGCTTCCCTCCCCATCTTGTTGAGACTATCAAATCTCAGGATTGTATCCCATGATCCTTCTTCCTGAGATTTGCTTACCTAACAGAAACTTTCACTGTTTGCCACTAGAAGACTTTGGTCAGATCCTTTCCATTCCTTCTTGCTAGGACTAGGTTAAATAAAACTACTTTTGATTTTTTTGGATATTCCAGCTACCAAAGACCTTGTCCAGCATCCATCACAGTCTATCCCTGTTCCAATCAGGTACTAAGCAGTATGCTTAGGTTAGGCCCTACATCATGTGATCAGGACAGTCTGCTTAGACCGTGCTGTCAGTGGTTAGGAGCAGAGAATGGGTTGAGAGGGTCACAGCTCACTGGGCTGGGGGACATAGAAGCAGGAAGGTTCAATCTGGGAACCCAGAGGTTTCGTTTTGCTGGGAAGGGATCTTAGAAGAGGGACTAAGAGACTTTCTACAGCTGGTGAAGGGGAACATGCAGAGATGAAAACCAAGGCTGGCAAGGGAAGATGGTGGCAGTACAAGGAGGACCTCGTGCTAAAACTAGATGTTCTTGAGTTGTAGACAAGGAAGGGAGGGCATGCTCAGAGCTGGGTTTCAACTGCAACACCACAGGTGAGGGTGGAGAAAAAGGGATGAGGCTATTGTAATGAGGAGGACTCCGTGGGAACTGGATGGGAGGGTGCAGGAACTGGCATGAACTGTGAGAATGGCAAAGGGGAAGTGACAGGATCTGGTAACCAAAAGGCATGTGGGACCCAAAGGAGAGGAAGAAGAAAATATGAAGAAAGATTAAGACCCACTGTCACTTTGTCCCTCTTTCCAGAGGTTGAACACCTCCCCTGTATAAAGGTGACAGCTACCACTCTCTCCCACTAACCAGACTTCTTCTCAGGGAGAAGACAGGGTGCTCTACTAGCTCTCAGCCCTCCTATTAGATTTTGGGACTACCAGATAGCCTTGGTAGATGAGTCTGTAGAATCACAAAGCTGGCCTCAGGGCAGACCACTTAGGGAATAGGAGGTAGCCCTGTGAGCCAAAGGCTAAAGTACGGTTCTACCTTTCTGAGCCTCAGCTTCCTCCTAGGGAATATGGTGGTGATCACACAACCTACAGGGTGGACCTTCAAGGCTTAATTAATAGTGACATGGCTGTATCAGGGTAGCCTTTAAGGTTGAGTTATCCTCAGAACACTCTGTGCTTCTTTTCAAAGGTAACAACGGCTACTTAAAAGTTGAACATGGGCCAGAAGTCCTTTATTATGTCGCTCTCCCATCAACAGTTTCATTCTCTCAACAACTTAGTACTCACTCTCACCTCTTAAAGATGAGGAAAAGTGATGTACAGATAGGATAAGCACCTTGACCACCATCAAGGCAGACCAGAGACAGTCTGCAAGCAGCCTGGTTCTGAAGCCCATGGTCTACTGTAGTAGGCTTATATTGTCATGGATTAGTCACTTATGCTATTATTTCTTTTAAGTCTACTAGGCCTTTAGGCCAGGCTGTGTTTGATGAGGGTAGAACTTTGCTGACTGGGGCTAGACAGTCTGTTTCCAAGACCACACTTCCCCTCACAGGCTCTGAGAGAGTGAGTTGCTGCTGCTCCTGCTGGGCCAGACTCTCCCCAGCACCAGCTGCCCACCCAGCCCTGTACCTTATTACACAGCCAGTCCTCATTGATCTTGGGCTTGGGGTCGCTGTAATGCATGGATACCTTCTGGCCCAGGATGTTGAGGGAATGCTGTGGGAAAAAGCAGAGCACAGTGAGGCCTAGGTAGCAGTGCCCCACGCACCGTTTCAGCAAAGGAGAAGAGAGTGAGCGAGCCCTTCAGCTGGATGGATGAGGGACAGGGAATGAAGGGAGTTTGGAGAACTGATGGAGGGAAGAAGGAACAGAGGGAGGGAGGGAAGGAAAGCACCACAGCTCTCAGGGCACAGCTGCTTACTGCTTACACACACACACCACACACCACACACCACACACACACACACACTCACTCTCTCTCTCTCTCTCTCTCTCTCTCTCTCACTCACTCACTCACTCACTATCAGGCACATAGTGCTTGGTTGACCAATGACTGCCGAGTTGGGAGTGCTCCCCCAGCTTGGTCCTGACAGTGCCAGGCCCCACCCAGGGCCAGCACTACACAGGCTATACTGGGAACGAGGGGAGATGGGCAGGGAAGAGAGAGGAGGGGAGAGAAAAAGAGAAAGAGCGCACGAGCGCTAATGCTGGAGAAGGGGAAAAAGAAAGCCAATTTAACAGATGGAGGTTTCCCGCCATGAGGCCACCTTCCCAAAGTTGGCAGGGTCCTGGGCCCACCGCACTAGCCTACTGACCCGACCCACAGAGCAGGCCACAGGGTTGCCTCTGCCAGGACCCTCCACTTCACCACGGCTGCCCCTTCCTCCCCTGACACTTCTCTCCAGTGCTCTACATCAGTGATAGGATAGGGCTGGGTAGCCAGGTTAGACCCTTGAGTCTTGGAAGGTCCCAACACAGTTGAGTTGGGATCCAGTGCCAGGCTAGGGGAACCAGCTCCCTCCGTTGCACACAGAGCACAGTTCCTTATTGAGAAGGTAGAGGTGGGGCCTCCTGTGGGTGGGGAGGGTGCTGTGTGGGAGGGACCAGTGAATTGAGCCCAGCATGTCAATAAAACTATCACACTTGACTGGAACTTTCAACCAAAAGCAGTGCTGTCCCTCTGCATGGAACTCAGAAGGCCAAATTCACATGCAGGAGAGAGCTAGCAAAACAAGTCTTGCTAGTTTGTGTGCCAACATCTATGTTCCCCAGTGGCAGGATTTCAGTGGTCCTGAGAGCACAACCAAGTTCTGGTTCTGCTGACTCGGGAGCAGAAGGGTCCCACCAGGGTGTGGGAAGCTATGGGAAGGAACCCACCCCGGCAGCTCTTTCTCTGAAAGCTCAGCCAGGAGAGGTGAGGGAGCGCTAGTGCCTGGCAGTAGGATGGGGCCAGGGGACGGTGTTGAGAGTGGGCCCCAGATGGGAAGCCCAGTGGGTAGTGAGAGATGGGAAGAGGAAATAGTGGGGGTCAGGAGGGGGGAGAAAGAGGGCAGGGGTATGGGACACAGGGCCACAGGGCAGGGAACTGTGTCCATAAGATTCAGGCGATGGGGAACGCTCGATTATAAAGTAGTATTTGTTTGGGGGGGGGTTCAAGTGCGGCAAAGCAACCTGATTGGCTTCCATCCATCGTGTAGCGTCCTGCAAGTGACTAAACTCGACGAAGGCGAAGCCCCGGCTCTGACCTGGAGACAGCATTCAGATACAGACGCAGTGGGTTAGTCAACAGCTTTGGACACACGGCGTTCCCGGGGGCAGAACCCGAGGGGAGAGGACCAGGGGCAGAAAGGGAAAGGGGAAAAGGAGAAAGGAAGAGAAAAAGTGATCGGAGAGAGAAAGCACAGGGAAGATAGGAGTCAAGGTAGATGGCTGGGAAGGGCAGGAAGGAGGGAAAAGGGAAGGGAAGAAAATAAGGAGAGTCAGATTAGGATAGGAAACATATATCCCAACTGTGCAGTGAGATGGGAGGCTCAGGCAGACTTGCCTAGCCAGCTTGGGGTGACAGATGGAGAACTGAGAGGGAAAGGATACATGGAGAGATGTGTCTCTAGAAGAGGTTGCTTGGACTCCATATAGGCCAAAGCAAAAAACTCATGGGCAAGCCTAGAGCAAGGTCAGGAAGATTACTGGAACAGGTGTTTAATCAAAAGAGCAAAAGAGAAGCCAGGCTAAGTTGGTCTGTGAGGCTATTTTGGGGGAGAAGGGTGTTCCTGGTCAGTACATAGGAAACCAGGAGGTGGTTAGGAACACAATCTCACCTTAACCTTAGTGTAGGTAAAAGGGGGGATAATTGCTAGGGAGCCACATCAGGGCCACAGTGGGAAGACTATAACCACTGACAGTCAAGATTCTCCTAAATAGGCAGATGATGGCTGGAGCTGGCCAAGAGGACGTTACAGGTAAGAATCAGCAGGTGCCTAGGAGAAATGTCCAAAGCCACTGAGAGGCCATTACCTGGGATGCCTCCTTAGGGAAAGAAACACAGATTCTGTCAGTGAATGGTACAGCTAGAGTAAAACAGAGCAAGACCTACATATCACTGAGACAGACTCCAGGCCTGGCCAGCCTTGGGGCTTACAGTTCTGGGAAAGTAACTCCTTCAGAGGTAATGATGAAAGGAGGCTTTGAATGTGGTGAGTCTAGAGGGCATGCTTGATCTCCAAAAGAATCGCCATCAGGATGCATGGGAGGATGGAATAGTATACAAGGGTGGGCAAGGGAAGATGGAGATAGGGAGGAGGTGTAAGGAGGAAAGAGACTGACATGAAAAGAGAAGACCAGGCAGAGTGAGGCCCCACTGTGTCTGCCTTGGGGAGCCTGGGCAGTGATCCTGCAGAGACAACTCCACCCACCCTGCTAAAACCTCAGGCCAGCTCCAAGCAGCCTGCAAGAGGGAGGGAGGGAGGGAGGGAGGGAGGGAGGGAGGGAGGGAACAGGTGAGGCCAGAAAGTTCTGGCTGCTCCTTAGGATATACTTTCAATGACAGCCATCCCTTGCCTCCCCTCTTGGGACATATGGGTGGGTCCATGTGAGACCTACTTTTGGTTAGAGGCTGTCAAAGTGATGTGGGGGAGACCAAGGGGCAGAAGAAGGAGAAGGAAGTGTATGTATTAGCAAGGGTCACTGCCTCAGATACTCAAGAGTCCCAAAGAAGAGGTTTTCCAGAGCCTGGCTCTGGCCTTGCCCCCAGGGAACAGTCAGCTCAGCCCAGAGCTGCATCCCCTTCAGGACAGCCCCCCTGTAGAGGCTGCTGGCTGGAGCTGTGAGAGTAGGGGATGGGAGAGAAAAAGAGGGTACCCCCCCAAGCTGCCCATTCCCAGCTATGGCAGGAAGGGGAGTAGGGAGGGGAAGAGGGAGGGGAAGGTAGAGGCAGAAGGGAGATTTGGAGGCTGAGGCTTTCCAGCAGAAGGGGAGGGCACTGGGAACGAAAGCTCACCTGAGGATTTGTTCCGCATCAGCCGGACCTCCCGTGCTTGCACACCATGGGACTGCAGCTGGCCACGGATCTGTTCAGGAAATAAAGAAGTGGGATAGGTTTAGCAAAGAAAGCAGGTAAGTATATGAGGCCCAAACACATAGACATACACAGACACAGACACACACAACTTCCTCTGCCTCTTTCAAAGTTTCCCCCAGTAACAACAAGTGCAACCCACACTAGTACTCAGTCTTGCTTCCAGCCTTGGACTTGCAGAAAGTGAGTCAAACAAAAACAGAAACATAGTACAGGGTAAAGGATGGCAGCAAGATGATCCCCAGGGGCACAAAGACAACAGAAGAGCAAGTAAGGCAGCAAGTCAGGAATGGGGCAGGGTGATCTGACAAAAGGCTTAGGAGTAGCCATGGAGCATAGAAGCTGGAATGCAATTCTTGTCCATCACAAAGGAAATACTCCTTCTCCTTGACTTGCACAGAGGGCTACCTATGACACAGAGAAGTACAGAGCCATTTCGGCCATGTGAGGAGGAGAAACAAGACAAAAAGGTATGGTGGTTGATCTGGAAAGCTTTCTCAGTGAACTGAGCCTGAGGGATACTACAGAGGTAACTTAGGACCCCAGGTAGGTGAAGCAGTCTCTAGGCTGGCAGAACCTCTTTTTGTGGATGGGGAGTTTAGGCCAGGTACTTAGTGGGGAGAACAACCTGTGCTTTTGGGCATCAGCCCCCCCCCCCCATCAGGGTAACGGACAAGAAATTAAGCCTCATGCAGGTATGCAGGAAGATGAAAAGTAAAGATACGCAGATCTTATCAAGACTCATATCAGGGAAAGCTTAGAAAATAACAAGAACATGAGCTCTGGGGTCCAGTAGTCCAGGTTTAGATCCCAACTCTACTCTACTCTGCCACCTGCTGGAACATAAAGCAAGTCACTTTGCTGATTGGGTTGGGGCTATGTGGGATCGACTATAACTCATACCTTCTAGAAAGAGCCTGGCACATGACCCACCCTACCATAAAACCTCAGGTAAAAATGTCAGCAATCAGCTTGATCCTAGAAGGATTTCTTCGGTGGGATTACTACTGTCACAAAATAGGCAGCTGGCAGGCTTTCAGGGAAGTACTGCTCAGAGAACTCACAGGCTGAGGGCAGCAGCAAGGGGTTCAAGGATCAGGGAGGCTAGTCAAAACTCTAGCAATACTCTTGGATTTTGAATGTGGCTTGCCATAAGACATCCGCATGAGAAGGAAATGAGTGAAGAGAGGAAGATGGAAGGCAGAGAATGTCACAAAGGCAAACAGTGTCAAGAAGCTATCAAGAGCCACCTATGGCCAGGCTGTCACTGCTGACAAAAGGGGAGGAATATAGAATTTCAGAAAAGCCCATGGGTCCTAACATCTCACTCTCATAGGTCTCTGCCACAAGAACATCTAACACTGGGCCTGGCCCTCTATTCATTTATACAAAAAGGGTGAAAGCCAATGGAATGTGCAGGAGGGATGTTCTTCTCTCATACCCACCAGCACCAGACACCTACAGCTACTGTCCCTGGACTAAGCCAGCCTGTCTGCTGCCTTCACCCTTCCAGACCAGGAACTGATGGGGCCTATCCCAGAGGATGGATAGTACCGGAGGACAGGAGCTGGTGGGGGAGAAGAGAGGGAAGGTGCTGTGGTTGGTTGCAAAAGATGGGTGGAGAAAAGCTGAGGGCCCTGAAGAAGACCCAGCTTGGCCTCCTGCTCTGCCACCTGCCCAGGGCCATTGGGGGGGCACGTACATCATCCTCAGTGGCTGCCTGTGGCAGCATCCTCAGCATGACGATGTTACTGGCCTTCTCCTCCTCCTCCTCCTCCTCCTCCTCCTCCTCATCCTCCTCCTCCTCCCCTTGCTCGGTCCGATAGTCCTGGTCCCGATAGTCGCCGTCTCTGGGGAAGCCTGGCGGGCCAGTGGGACTGTGCCTGTGCCGCCGCCGCCGCCTACGCTGAGTCTCGGAGCCCGGGGAGGCCTCGTAGGAATCCTGGCCGACAGAATAAGATGAGAGACACCAGACGGGCAGTCAGTCTGGGTGGGCCTAGTGGCTGGCCAATGGCTCTCTGAGACAGGCAGGCTCTGAAAGCCAGGGGTGGGCAGGCGGGCTCCGGTTAAAGGCTCAGGCAGGCAGGGTGGGTAGGCCCTGGACTGTGGCCTTTTTAAAGCTGCAAATGCATACTTTGGGGAGCTGCCTTCAAAGAATGGCAGTATTGGTGTGGAGGAGGAACTCCCAAAGGCAGGCTGACAAAAAACACAGCTTAAGCCTCCTTGGGATAAACTAGCCTGAGTTCAGCAAACTAGACTTTGACTTCAATTTCTTCCCTTTTCTTCCTTTGCCAGCTCAGCTGGTTTGTGTACAACTGTTTACTGTGCCACTGAAAAATATCTGTCTCCTATAGTTCCCAGCCTAAGATTAGGCCCTGGAACCAAGCCAGCAGTTTTAGAAGAAACAGTTTTAGATATGGGTCAGAGGCAGCCAGAAGTTGTTGGTGGGCTACTTACTATGCTTCTTCCCCTTGGTTCTTGTTCCTCAGCACTAACAAAGTCTCTGTTAACTATCAGTTTCTTTCACAATACAGTGCAGTTGCTGATTCTTAACTGTTGTCAATCTACTAATTTCAATACTAAGCAGCTCAGGCCTAAGCCTACATCCTCCCACCTGCACAGGACAGGTCCAGACAATTGGATGCTGTACTCTATACTTGTCAATGATCTCTTTCCAGTGTCCACTGTACCCATGGAAACATTAAGAGTCACTGCTCAAGAGCAGGCAATGGAGAAGCCTGGATGCCTATAGGCCCTGGCTAACCAAACAAAGCTGGTGGTCCACCAGGGGAATCTTCAAATAGCACCCCCCCACACCCAGAGGGTAGAGGATAGTTCAAATACAATTCCTCCCCAGGGCTGGGCTTACAAGTGTAACCTTTCCATCCTACTAGACAGAGAGCTTCCTGTCTACCTGCTTGTATCAGGTCTTTGACTGGTCTCCTCAGACTGGAGTTCTCTATTTCTAGCCCTCAGATGTGGGCTCTCTCAGGGCAAGCATCATGCCTCACCCTTTAGGCTAGAGGAGTAGTCCCACACGGAACTGTCTTCCCCAGAGGACCTTTCCTTCCCTTCTGTCTAGAGGTTTTCTCAAGACCAGGAACACTCAGTGTTAGCTTCCCAGAGTTGTTTGGCTTGGATGATATTCTGTTCTTGGGCTGTCTTCCTAACCCTAGATGCTGGATCCCACGAAAGAGATCCTTTTGAGTGCCCTAAATTGGTGGGGACAGGCAGTATAGTGCTTGCAGTGAACCAAAGGCCAAAACTGAACAACAGGGAAGAAGGGAAAGAAGTAGTGGCTAGGAGCCCTGAGAAATACAGACTGAAGCAGTGTGGAAGTCAGGGAGACCCAACTCAGAAGAGCCCTCAGAGAAGGAGCAGGGACAGATCCTCCCCTATGTGACGCAAAGCAACTGAGCAATTCAAAGGCACAGGAGCAGAACACTGCTTACACCTGGTGCTGCAGCCAGACACACAGGCCTTTCAGGAGCATTGCCTCCAAGGCCTGGCTTTGCCCTCACCTCTGCACTTTGCTCTTCAGATGAGTCATCATACTCATGTTTGCCCTCCTGGCTGCCATACTCTCGGGGGTATGAGCGGTAGTCCATGTCTCTATAATCATGGTCCCGGCTGCGGTTCTCTCCATCATCCTGTGAGCGATCAGTGGCTCCATAGCGGCCAGTCCTGTCACCACGACCACCTCTAGGAAAAGAAGGATAGGGATTAGAAGACCATTCTTCCCAAAAGGCTCAAGATGTGACAGTTATCCCACAACCCTCTCTCTTGAACCTCAGTCCCACTCCCCAGAAAAGGACTCTGAAAATCTCACTCCACTGCATGGACTAACTACTACATGCTCTTAAAGCCAACCCACTTATCTTCATCCCTTCCTTACCTCTGGTCCACATGTATCTCAAGTTTTCTGAATGGATTCCTCACCTCTATATAGGCTCTCGTAGTTCTGTCTCTGTACCCAAAATCCCAAATATGAGTACTCTCTAAAGTAAAGTCAATCAACCCAACCATGTCATTCAATTTAGTGATTTCCTCTAAACAAACAGATAAAACACCCAAATTTTCATCAAGATCTCACCCAGCCTGCAAGGTAAGGTCTCTGCAGACCTATCCCTGTCTGCTCTATGCATGCCACTCTACTCACTTCACAGCCATCTTGCTAGAACTGGCAGGTCTCCAGTTAAAATTTCTCCAACGGTGAGGATCTTGTAGAGGACCAGAGTTCCTCGCACCCAGATTGGGCAGCCTATAACCCCAGCTCCACTGTCCTCTTCTGGCCTCTGATGGCATATGAATTCCTATGTACATACTCCCACACATAATTAAAAATAAAAAATTTTCTCCAATTATACTTAACTGTAAAATAATTATCTCAAAGTTGATTTGTCAATCTTTGATGAGTTAAGAGATTACTACAGGGACTATGGGTACAGCTCAATGGTAGAGTGTTTGCCTAATATATGAAAATTGCTGACTTCCACCTCAGACATTGGGGGAAATTACTAGTAGTAGTCCCAGCTGCTCAAGACCCTGAGGCAGAAGGCTTGAGCCTAGGAGTTCAGGGTTAGCCTAGGCAACACAGCAAGGCCCCACACACATCTAAAAACATTGGTTATAGATGTAGTTCAGTAGTGCACAGGCCCAGCATGCAGATGGCCCTAGGTTCTATTTCCCACATCACAAAAAGTTCAATTACTTAATGGTGAATTCTAGGAAATGATGGCCCATGCCTGCTGAGTCCTTATTCCTATCTTATTCCTCAAAGCTTAATACAGTGTATATAGGACTCAGTGGGTGATAATAATCAAGTATCTTATGGCAGGTATACCTATAATCCCAGAACTTGAGAGGTGGAGGCAGGAAGATCAGGAGTTCAAGGTTAGCCAAGGTACAAAATGAATTTAAGGTTACATGAGACCCTGTCCTTTAAAAAAGGAAAAAGTATTTTTAAAAGAATCAACCCACCGGGCAGTGGTGGCACACACCTTTAATTCCAGCTCTCGGGAGGCAGGAGGCAGGCGATCTCTATGAGTTTGAGGCCAGCCTGGTCTACACAGCGAGATTCAGGACAGGCACCAAAACTACATAGAGAAACCCTGTCTCAAAGAAAAAAAAAACAAGAAAAAAAAAAGAATCAAAACATGTTCATTTAAAAAGAAAATGTACTGGTATGGCTGTTTAGCTTAGTGGTAGACCACCCACAAGACTCTGGATTTAATACCCAGCATTAAAGAAGAAAATACAGGTGTAAAAAAGAAGAACCAGACCCCACAGAAGAATGCAACAAGATTCCATTTATGAGCAGTAACAATACTAGAATGTCCATTATTGACACCACTTTTTTTTTTTTTGACACCACCACCTGGCCGACACCACTCTTAAAACTACATTATTCTAATGATACTAGCTAAAGCAAATAAATAAGGAAAGGAAGAAAAGGCATTAAGAACTGTAAAGGTAAAAGAATCACCATTATTTGTAGCTGATATGAGAATAGCCCTGCAAAGCCTAAATGAATCACACAAAAAAAGATTACAAGTAATTTATCAGGAGCTGCAGTTATAGTTCAACAAAAAATTTAGTGTTCTAACTAAAGCACCTCCAAAATAATAACAACAGTGATGACAATAATGAAAATCAGGGGCTGGAGGGACAGCTCAAAGATTTAAGAAAGTTTGGTTCTCTGTACCCATGTTGGGCAGCTCACACCCACAAGTAACTCTAGCTCCAGGGGATCCAATGGCCACTTCTGGTTCTTCAGCATGTGCGTGCACGCCCACAAACAAAATTATTAGAGGTTATGGCTATAAAATTAATATGCAATTACATATTTCGCTTAATTTCAGATAACCATTGTTTAAAAAACAGGAAGATACTACCTATGATTGTATCTAAAAGGTTAAATATTGGGCTGGAGAGATGTCTCAGCGGTTAAGAGAACTGGTTGCTCTTCCAAAGGACCCTGGTTTGATTCCCAGCACCCACACCGTGGCTCACAACAGGCTGTAACTTAAACTCCTTGGGATCTTAATGAATATATACATATATACACACAAACACATACACATAAATGAAAATAGTAAATCTTATAAACAAATAAATGATTAAATATCTATGTATGTGTAAGATCTTATGACTATTCTTCACATATATGAAAATTTACTTGTGTATTTATTTACTTTTTCTTTTGTTTGGTTTGGTTTTTTGAGACAGGCTTTCTCTGTGTAGCCCTAGCTGTCCTGGAACTCAATCTGTAGACCAGACAGCCTGGCCTCAAACTCAGGGATCAGCCTGTCTCTGTCTCCCAAGTGCTGGGGTTAAAAGCATGAGCCACCACTACAGGGTTTTTGGTATTTATCTCAGGTTGACCTTGAACTCACTATGTAGCCAAGACTAGCTTGGAACTCATGGTCCTCCTTTCTAAGCCTCTTAAATGCTGGAATTACAGGCATGGACCACCATGACAGTTTCAATAAAAAATGTAAACGGAAGAAATTAAACCATAATAGAAAAAGGGGGGAAGGGGACCAGGTGTAGTGTCACATGCCTACAATCCCAGCCCTCGGGAAGTTAAAAAAGGAGAATCTAAATTTTGATGCCACTTGGGCTATGTGAAAAAAAAAGGGGGTGGGGTGGAATAGGGACTTAGAGACATGGCTTAGCAGGTAAAGGTGCTTAGTGTCCAACAATGCAAGCTTGACAATGAGTTTGATTCCTAGAACCTACATGAAGGTGAAAGGACAGAACCAACTCACAAAGTTGTCCTCTGACCACCATACTCACACCGAATAATATAAAAACAAACAAATGGATGGGGATATAGCTCTATGTTAGATAGCTTCTGTGCCATGCACAAAGCCTTAGCTACAAATCAGAAAAAGAAAAAAGTAAATTAGAAAAAAATATTCATAATCTTTTATATGCTGTACCCACTGAGCCAAATCCCTTAGACCTATACCTTTAAATGGGAAAAAATAATAACCCAAACTCCAAGGCATAGAAAAAAAGATCATTCAATTGAACTATATAAAAATAAAATACTGCCGGGCAGTGGTGGCACATGCCTTTAATCCCAGCACTTGGGAAGCAGAGGCAGGAGAATCTTTGTGAGTTCGAGGCCAGCCTGGTCTACAGAGTGAGATCCAGGAAAGAAAGACGCAAAGCTACACTGAGAAACCCTGTCTCAAAAAAACAAAATGAATGAATGAATGAATGAATGAATGAATGAAAAAATTAAATACTGCCGGGCGGTGGTGGCGCACACCTTTAATCCCAGCACTCAGAGACAGAGGCAGGCGGATCTTTGAGAGTTTGAGGCCAGCCTGGTCTACAAAGCGAGTTTCAGGATAGGCTCCAAAGCTACAGAGACACCCTGTCTTGGAAAAACAAACAAACAAACAAAATACTTAAGCTTGGAAAAATCCAGAGACCCACAAACAATCACAAGTCATATTAAAAGATAAACAATACAAGGAGCTAGAGGTACAGACAGCTCTATAGTGACTAGCACACACAAAGGCCTAGGCCCTGTACAGCACTGAAAATAAAGAAAATGAACTAGAACAAGCAAGCAAATTGGGAGTGGCAGTTTAAGCTGTAATCTCAGGACTCAGGAGGCTGAGGAAGGAAGTTAGAAATGTTGAGGCCATTTTGAGATACAGAGGGAGACCATGAATCAAACAACAAAAAATCCAAACAACAAGTAAATAAATAGAAAAGAAAAAAACAAAGCACCAGTGATTAACACTTGTAATAGCAGCACTCAAGGAAGCTGAGACAGGAGTATCACAAATTCAAGGCAAGCTCAGACAATTCAGTAACAAAAGGTCTGGAGACATAGCTCAGTGGCTGAAATACATCCTGGGTCTTACTATGCAGCCCTGACTGACCTGGAATTCACTATGCAGACCAGGCTGGCCTAAAAGTCAGAGATTCACTTGCCTCTGCTTCCTGAGTGCTGGAATTAAAGGCATACGCTGTCATGCCTGGCCTTGGAATGTTTCTATAAAAAAGATCTGTGACTGAGCCTTTTGTTATTATAAAACTTGTGTTTTTGATAATTTCACACATGTATACAATGAATTTTGATCACACCCATCCTCCACTTTTCCCAACCCCTCCCAATTTTATGTCCTCTCTCTTTTTTCAATAGCCCACTGATTCCAATTCGTACTGCCTACATACTTATACGTGTGGGGCCATCCACTAGAGAGTGGTCAATCAGAGGCCACCCTTTATAGAAAATCAACCCTTGTTGGGATTTAGCTCAGTGGTAGAGCGCTTGCCTGGCAAGCACAAGGCCCTGGGTTCAATCCTCAGCTCAAAAAAAAAAAAAAAAAAAAAAAAAAAAAAAAAAAGAAAAGAAAAAGAAAATCAACCCTCCCTTCCCAAGAAGCCATCAATTGCCAATAGTTCTCAGTTAGCCACAACCCAGAACACTTTTTTTTGTTTGGTTTTTGTTTTTTTGAAACAAGGTTTCTCTGTGTAGCAACCCAGAACATTTTTTTGGAAGGCAGGTTTTTTAATGATTAAAAATAAGTACAGAAGTTTGAATACATATATCACCTGGATCATATGTAATATGAATCTGAAACAGGATAAATGAGAAACAACACTTACTGTATGTGAATGTCAGTGAAATAGTACAACCCAGAACATTTTTAACACAGAAGATTTAAATAAGTTCAATGTTTGATAAACACACACACACACACACACACACACACACACACACATACACACACACACATACACACACACACACACACAGAGGGAGATTTAGTATGAAAGGTTATTCTTCAAATTAAGAAGGCAATTGACAGTGCCCGTTTGGACTAAGAGAGACTTTGTCCAGTAATGATGGAGGCAGATGCAGAGATCCACGCCAGGCTGAGCTCCAGGAATCCAATCAATGAGAGAGAGGAGGGATTCTACAGGGGGGGGGGGCACGTCGAGATCATGATGGGAAGACGTGCAGAGATGACTGGCCACACTAGTGGAAGCCCATGAACTGTGGACTGGTGGCTGTGGAGCCCCTGTGGAACTGGAGTAGGCCCTCTGGACACGAAAGACTTTGTTGGGCTCGAACTGTTTGGGAGGCACCCAGGCAGGGGGATTGGGATGCCTTGTGCAGCCTTGGTGCAGTGGGGAGGGGCTTGGACCTGCCTAGGCTCAATGTGCCAGGCTCTGCTGACTCCTCATGGGAGACTTTGATTTGGGGGATGTGGAGTGGCTTGGGAGGGAGGGCTGGGCGATAGGAGGAGGTGGGATATGTGGGTAGTATGTAGAGTGAGTAGAAAATTTTTTAATAAAAATGAAAAAAAAGAAGGCAATTGACTAGTCAAAAATAATAGTATCTATCAATAAATAGTATCTAGTCAATAAATAATAATAGCAATCTGGTCTAGGGAACAGCAAGTTATAATCAATGGGTCAAATACAGTCTTTTTATTCACTTTTTAAATTTTCTAAGACAGGGTCTTATGTAGCCCAGGATAGAATTGAACTTTTGACCCCCCTGCCTCAGTCTCCAAAGTGCTAGAATTAGAGGTATGTCCCACCTCTGGAGAGGCTGAAACAGAGGATTATGGGTTTGAGACCACCCTGGATTACATAGTAAGATTCTATAAAAAACAGGAAGCTGGATGTGGTGAGGCATATCTTTAATCCCAGCACTTGGGGGGCAGAGGCAGGCCAATCTCTGTTACATCTGAGTCCAGTCTGGTCTACATAGAGACCAGGACAGCTAGAGTGCCAGAACAGCCAGAACTACATAGAGAGATCCTGTCACAAAAAAACAAAAATAAACAACAACAAAATCAAGTCTACCCCAGCAAGACCAACTCTTGAGGGCTTAGTGGTTAAGAGTACTTGCTGCCCTTGCAGAGGACCTAAGACTGATTCCCAGTATTATATGGAGGTTCACAACCACCTGTAACTCTAGTTCCAGGGGATCTGATACCCACTTCTAGCCTCTGCAGGTACCAGGTACACACATGGTACACAGATATGTATACAGGTAAAACACCCCTATACCTTAATTTTTTTTTTAAAAAAAGAGACCAAATCCAGAAGTTTTAAAGCAAAAAACAAAATGGCACAACAAACCCCATGGATCTATATGACTTTGTAAAAGTTAAAAATAGCTAACATGTAAAAAAAAAATGAACTTGGAAATAAGTGTGAGATATGTGAATGTGGCAAAATAAGACTCTAGTTCATAGAGAGATCCTGTCTCAAAAAAACAATTATGATAGGTAATTGAAAGAATTTACAGTCAATGCCAATGTGCTTGAAATTTCATAATAAAATATTAGAAAAACAAAGTATCAGCTGGGCATGATCCATGCCTATGGGGTGTGTGTGTGCACTCGAGGAAACAGCTCAGGTAGTAAAATGCTTGCTGAATAAGCATCCAGGACCTGTGTTCAATGTCTAACACCCATATAACAAGCCAAGCAGCAAAGGTGAGGAAGATACAGGAAGATCCCTAGATTTCACTGCCACCTGCTGGGCATTGTGGCAGAGGTTAAAGCCAGCCTGGTCTACATAGTGACTTCCAAGACAGCCAGGGCTATGTGGAGAGACCTTGTCTCAAATAAAACAAAACAAATCAAAAACAATGTAGGGCCAGAGAGATGGTGGCTTCATGGGTAAGGCACCTAACACCAAGCCTGATAACTTGAGTTTGATCTCCAGAACTTATATGGTATTTTCTCAATAGACTCCTTCCTGCAAGTTGTCCTCTGGACTGCCACCTGTGTGTCATGGTACATGTGGAAACATTCACACACACACACACACACACACACACACACACACACACACACACACACACCAAAAACAAGGTAGGTGGTTCCTGAGAACAATGATCAAGGTTGACCTCTGGCTTACACATACACACATAGGCACCTGCACATATGACTGGACATGTACCACATAAATACGCACACACTCATCAAAGGCTGGGGCATAGAAAGTGGTAGAACTTTTACCTAGCATACACAAGGTTCTGGATTCTCTCCCTAGACTGCAAAAACAAACAAGGCCCAGATGCCTTTAAAGGTAAGTTCTACTAAGTTTCAAGGTAAGAATAGCTTTTTTTTTTTTTTTAAAGATAAGGTTTCACCATCTAACCATAGCTGGCCTGGAACTTGCTATATAGACCAGGCTGGCCTTGAAGTCACAGAGACCTGCCTGCCTCTACCTCAGAAGTGCTAAGATTAAAGGCACACACTACCACAATAGTAACTCTCACACAAGTTTCTCCCAAAACAGCAAAGATTGCCTAATTTATACCATGAGGCTACCTTGTTTCCAATGCCAACACAACACAGATATAAATAACCAAACTAATACAATAGCTAACTAAACTTAGCAGTCTTAAAATAACACTGCTGGTGAGGAAGTGGATAACAGTGAGCCTTCATAGACTGTGGTTGGGAAAGTAAACTAGTCCATTTACTATGAATTCTGTATGGAGGCTCCTCAGAAACTAAAAATAGATCTCTCAAATGACCCAATTTTATCACTGCTGTGTATTTACTTGAAGGACTTCAAGCCAATAAATCAGTGATATTTATACACTAATGTTTATTGCAGACTATTTACAACAGCTAGGTTATGGAACCAACCTAGGTGTCCAACAACAAAGGAATGGGTAAGGAAATTGTGCTTTATACACATAATAACAATTTTTCTAGCCACAAAGAATGAAGTTAGGCCTTTTTCAAGACTTGGGTGCAACTGAATAAAGACATATTAAGTGAATTAAGCCAATCTCAGAATAACAGACATAATGTTTTCTCTGTGGTCCCTATATTTTATAGATACATAAAATCATGCATGTATTTAACACGAAAGTAGAAGCAAAACTAAGAGAATAAAATAGACTAACATGAAAAATATGCCTGTATTAAAATGGCCTTATGTGACAGTACCATGAACAATGACTACACATAATAATTGTCTAAAGAATGAAAAAACCTAGCAGGGCTTTTTAATTTAAAAATTTATTATTACTATATGTGTGCATAATATATTTGTGTAGGCACATAGGCCACAGCATGCATATAGAAGTCAGAGGACAACTTTGGTGAATTTGTTATCTCTTTTCAGCTTTATATGGGTTCCGGGGAACTGAACTCAGGTCTCCAGGTTTGTGCAGCAAGTGCTTCAGTTGCTGAACCATCTTGTTGGCATCCAAATCTAGCAGCTTTAAAAACATGCACAAACCCAGCTAGATATGATAGCACACGCCTTTAATCTCAGCACTTGGGAGGCAGAGGTAGGTGGATCTCTGAATTCCAGGACAGCCAGAGTAAGAAAGAGGAAGAGGGAGAGGGGAAGGGGGAGGGGGAGGGGGAGGGGGAGGGGGAGGAGGAGGGGGGGAGGGAGGGAGAGGGAGAGGGAGAGGGAAGGAGGGAGGGAGGGAGGGAGGGAGAGAGGAAGAGAGGGAGAGGGAGAGAGAGAGAGAGAGAGAGAGAGAGAGAGAGAGAGAGAGAGAGAGAGAGACTTTGTCTCAAAAACAAAAGAAAAATACAAAATCAAAAACAGAGGAAGGTGGGGGGGCTGGGTATGACATGGCTGTTGCACTTTTGAACTCACAGCAGCTGTGATCACCTAAGCAGGATTTCCTTATGACTGGGCCCATCACATTCTGTCGCAGAAGTGTGAGAGACTCATGGGTCCCCATACCCCCATGAAGGTTTATAGGCAGTTAATAGTTGATGGAGTGAGAAGCATTTTTTTCAGTGGTATAGTCACTGGTAAGGCACCAATGCTCCTGTTAACAACCCTGATGAAAAGTACTGGGGATGGGGTACAAGATGGATCAGTGGGTAAAGGCACTTACTGCCAAGGAAAGAACTGAGTCTCACAAGTTGTCCTCTGACCTACACACACACACACACACACACACACACACACACACACACACGCTTTTCCTCAAAATAAATAAATATACTATTTTCTAAATATATGTGAAAACAGAAGAGGATAGTTGGGAAAAGGCAGGGGATTCATAGGAATAGGAGAGGACAGGAGAGGAGTAAATATGACTGAAATATATTATGGAGACATATTAGCTCAATGCACTGCATGATTCTGCTTAGTTGGTTTTCTTGAGACAGATCTCACTACATAGCCCAAACTAGTCTCAAACTTGGGATCATCCTGCCTCAGTTTCCAGAGAGTGGGATAACACGAGTCCTGATTTATTTATTAAAAGCTACATTTTAAAAATTCCAGTGTGTAACACACACACACATCACTTTATTAGAGAAAATTTGACTGGGCACGGTGACACATGCCTTTAATCCCAACACTTGGGAAACATAGGCAAGTAGATCTCTATGTGTTCCAGGCCAGCCAAGGGCTACAATAGTGAGACCCTGTCTTTAAAAAACAAACCAAAACCAAAAAACCAAAACCAAAACCAACCAAACAAACAAAAACCCAAATGAAGCTGGGCAGTGGTGGCACACGTCTTTAAGTCAGGAGGCAGAGGCAAGTGGATCTCTGTGAGTTCAAGGCCAGCCCGGTCTACAGAGCGAGTTCCAGGACAGTCAGGACTGTTACACGGAGAAACCCTGCCTCAAAGACAAAACAAAACAAACAAAACAACCCCCACCCAAATGAAAACAAGAGAGACATTTTGAACATGTTCCTTTAAGACTAGGGATCGAGATCTGCTGCATCTGACATCTACCACTCCCATTTCTCCTCCTTCCTCTTCTTCTCCACTTCTATCCCTCCACTTGTGCTGGCAATGGAACCCAAGGCTTTGCACATGCTAAGCACACATTCTACCTGAGTTAGACCCACAGTCAGCCCTCAATATTCTGTGTGTGTGTGTGTGTGTGTGTGTGCGCGCGCGCATGCGCGCGCTGTTTTATAGAAGGTAGTGTCTCCAGGAGGCTTGGAACTCACTAAGTAGTCACTTGAATTCCTAATCATCCTGCTTCCATCTCCTGAGGGCTAGTATTACAGGCTGTGTGCTACCACACCCAAACTGACCCCAAATAAATACACACATACACACACACAACTTGTTTGTGTGTGTGTGTGTGTGTGTGTGTGTGTGTGTGTGTGTGTGTGTGTTTTGAAACAGAGTTTCTCTGTATATCCCCGGCTGTATTGGCACTTGCTTTGTAAACCAGGCTGGTCTCGAACTCACAGAGATCTGCCTGCTTCTACCTCACAAATTCTGGGATTAAATATGTTCACCATTACCACTGGGCTGAATATTCTTATTTATAAAAATCCCATATGTGAGCCAGGCATGGTGAAGCATACCTTTAATCCCAAGCTCTGTGAGTGAATTTGAGGCCAGCCTGGTCTACAAAACGAGTTTTAGAACAGTCAAGGCTATTATACAGAGAAACCCTGTCTCAGAAAAAAAAAATCCTATTGTGTGTGTGGTTGGAGAGATGGCTCTGTCAGTAGAGCTCGTGCTTCTAAAGCATAAGGACCTGAGTTCAGATTCTCAGAACTCAGATAAAAAGCCAAATGCTGTAGCATGTACTTGTAATCCAGTGATGCCAAGTTGGGAGGAGATAGATGGATCCCTGAGGCTCAATGGCTGGCTAGCTAGTCTAGCCTAGCATACTTGGTGAAGTTCCAGGTCAATGAGAGACTCTACCTCAAACAAAAGGTGGAAGGTACTCAAAGTGTGGTACTCAAGGCTGTCCTCTGACCTACACAGGTGTGCACATACATGCATGTGCACAGCCCTACACATGTATATACACATGCTGACATGGGCACACACACATACACACTAACAGACACACATATATACATACATTTAAGTAAAATAAAATAATTGAGGTTGGAGAGATGGCTCAGAGATAAAGAGCACTTATTGGACATGGATGCTGGGAACTGAACTCTTGTCCTTTGAAAGAATGGCAAGTGCTCTTAAAAGCTAAACCACCTCTTCAGTTTCCTAAGGATTGCACTTTAATGGAATAAGATATTACTTAAGCAAACAGGTAGAATTTTTATGCCACTTAAAAGTATGCTTCATTGGGGCTGGAAAGATAGCTCAGCAGTTAAGAGTACTGACTGCTCTTCCAGAGGGTTCAATTCCCAGCACCAACATGTCAACTCACACCTGTCTGTAACTCCAGTTTCAAGAGACCCGACACTCTCACTCACACATACATACATACATACATACATACATACATACATACATACAGGCAAAATACCAATGCACATAAGTAAAAATAAATAAATTTTAAAAAATTCAGAGAAAGTATGTATCTTGGAAAAGACGGCTACTTACAAAGATGACACTTTTCCCCACACCAAATACAGAAATTTGATGTACTCTCAATTAAAAGTCATATATATATGTGTATATGGAACCCCAGGGCCTCACACATGCTAAGTACATGCTCTTTGATTAGTTTTTTTATGGAATAAAATGTCACAAATGGTTAAATCAACTTTAAAAAATAAGAGCAAAGAGGGAGCTATTAAGAAACTGTAGGGCTGGAGAGATGGCTCAGAGGTTAAGAGCACTGACTGCTCTTCCAGAGGTCCTGAGTTCAATTCCCAGCAATCTCTTGGTGGCTCACAACCATCTGTACTGAGATCTGGTGCCCTCTTCTGTATACATAATAAATAAATAAATCTTTTTTAAAAAAGGGGGGGGGCTGGAAAGATAGCTCAGTGGTTAAGGGCACTGACTGCTCTCCCAAAGGACCCATGTTCAAATCCCAGCACCCACATGACACCTAACAACTGTCTGTAACTCAAAGATCTGACCTGAAGGCAAAACACCAATGCACATAAAATAAAAGTAAATGAATTAAAAAAAAATGGAAAACAAAAACAAAATAAAAAACGAACCTGCCATTTGCCTAAGGTCTTAAAAAAAAAAAGGCTGTGCGGTGGTGGCGCATGCCTGTAATCCCAGCACCCGGGAGGCAGAGACAGGCGGATCTCTGTGAGTTCGAGGCCAGCCTGGTCTACAGAGCTAGTCCAGGACAGGCTCCAAAGCTACAGAGAAACCCTGTCTCGAAAACACAAACAAAAACAAAAAACAAAAAAAACCCTGTATAAACCCATAGTAATGAAAACAGTAAGGTTTGGTATAAGAATAAGCAAAGAAATAAATGGAACAACTAAGATCACTCAAGATGGAGAGAACTTGAGTAAAAATGAACTATTAAGGAGGTGGTACTCAGCAAGCTGCTCACTACATGAATGAAAACAAAACTAAAATCTCTTATACTATATTCAAAATTGGATTCTAAATGAACTAAAGATGTGAATGCAAAAGGTAAGACTATATGGTGAAACTCTTTGTGATCTGGGATAGGAAAAGAAAAGATTCTGAAAACACAAGTATGGCAAGATCTGGATGGGGAGGCACATGCCTCTAATCTCAGCACTTGGAAGGTGGCTTTCTGTGAATTTGAGGCCAGCTTGGTCTATGTAACAAGTTCCAGGACAGTGAGAGCTTCATAGTAAGACCCTGTTTCAAAGAGGGGGGGGGGGCGGCAAGAAAGTAAGGATTTGTTACGAACAGGTAGTCAGGAGGCTAAGGTAGGAAGATTACCACAAGTCTCAGGTCAGTCTGAGCTATATGGTGAGTTCCAGGCCAGCATGGATTATAGTGAGATCCTGTCTCAACAACAACAAACAGGACAGGGCTGGAGAGATGGCTCAAAGGTTAAGAACTCTGGCTGTTCTTCCAGAGGTCCTGCGTTCAATTCCCAGCAACCACACGGTGGCTCACAACCATCTATAATGAAATCTGGTGCCCTCTTCTGGCCTGCAGTCATACATGCAAGGCAGAATACTGTATACATAATAGATAATAAATCTTTAAAATTAGCAAAACAACAACAACAAAAAGAACAGTAACTATTCTCGGCAGGCACACAATATTAAGTAAAATGTAACATGCACACCTCATGGTGCAGCAATTAGAGACAAAATATTAATATACAAATGGCAATAGACAGCTAAAATACATGGTGCTGAGTATTATGGAAGTTCAGGAAACAGAAGACTGTAGCACTATGCTGTTTATGAGAACTGAAAACTGACACTTGAGACAACACTACCTATTTTAGAAGAATACATATTAAGCACAACAGAGTTGCTGCCTACAGAGGTGGGAATTGGGAATTAACTGAAAAAACTAAACACAGTAAGAGGAGGCCCTGTGATGACTGATCTATGATAAAACCTATTTAGAACTGGAAAGTGTGATTAACTCAAACCTCTGCATTGTGGATTCTCTAAAAACCAGAAGACAACCAGTGGTTTCAGTTGGCAATAAAGTCCAAGGAGAGTATAGCTACCTGAAGCTCAGTCACACAGCACTTGTAGTGATTATGGTCTACAATCAAATTAATCTTCCCCTAAGAGAGTACTGTATTGAAATTAACATTTCACACACGCTAAGTAAGAGTTCTACCACTGAGTATATTTCTAGCCACCAAATGCCTTGCAAAATACAGTTTTAAAAGGAGGTCAATGCCAGGCATGGTGGCGCATACTAGTCCCAATACCTGGGAGGCTTAGGGGTGGTGGTGGTGGTGTTTGCAATGAGTTCCAGGCAGATATAAACTACATGGTGAAACCCCATCTCAAAAAAAAAAAAATGGCCTAGAGAGATGTCTCAGCAGTTAAGAGCACTTGATTGCTCTTCTACAGAATCCAGGTTTGATTTCCAGCACCTACATGGTGGCTCACTCACAACTGTTTGTAACTCCAGTTCCAGGGGATCCAATGCCCTCTCTGGAATCACCAGGGAACACATGTGGTGCAAAGACACATGCAAATAAAACATTCATACACATAAAATAAATAAATAAATAAACAAATAGAAAAAAATAGCATTTATAAGCTGGATCTGGTGGTATAGGCCTGTAAACCTAGATACTCAAAGAGATTGGGCAGAGGCAGGCGGATCTTTGTGAGTTCGAGGCCAACCTGGTCTACAGAGCGAGATCCAGGAAAGGCACAAAACTACACAGAGAAATCCTGTCTCAAAAAAACAAACAAACAAAAAGTTTATTTATAACCAGGCAGTAGTGGCGCACGCCTTTAATCCCAGCACTCGGGAGGCTGAGGTAGGTGGATCTCTGTGAGTTCGAGGCCAGCCTGGTCTACAGAGTGAGTTCCACTATAGCCAGGACTACATAGAGAAGAAACTCTGTCTTGAAAAGAAAAAAAAAAAGAATGTTATCAAAGAGACTGGGGCAGGACAGTTGCAAGGTCATGCCTGCAAATCTGGTCTGGGCTATGGATTGAGTACAAGTCCAAGCTGGGCAATGTAGGGCCTATCTCAGAATAAAATGTAAAGGGTGAGTATATAAAATAGCTCAGTGGTACAGCACTTGTTGAATTGTGCAACCTAAGGTTCAATTCCCTGTACCCCACTACACAAAAAGACATTTCAAAAACCGCTTTCTCTCCAATGTTTCATAAATTTATTATTTTTTCAAGTCAAAGTCTCATGTAGAACAAGTTGGCTTTGAACTCCTGATGCTCCTGCCTCTACCTCCTAAGTGTTAGGATTACAGGTACACACCACCATGTCCAGCAAATTTATTAAGAACAGATTTTCTTTTTTTTCTTGTTTGTTTTTTTCGAGACAGGGTTTCTCTGTGTAGTTTTGGTGCCTGTCATGGATCTCGCTCTGTACATCAGGCTAGCCTTGAACTCACAGAGATCCTCCTGGTTCTGCCCCCCCCCACTCCCCCAGTGCTGGAATTAAAGGTATGTGCCACCACCGCCCAACCAAGAACAGACTTTCTTAATTTTAAATTCGGTTTGCCTTCCTGGGTTCTTTTAAAATATAGTGGATAGGTCACTTGCTTCAGAATCACCCGGGGCAGTAATCTACCAGGATGCCAAAGGATCTTGCACTTACACCCAAAATCTTTAAATTTTACCAAGTGTTCTAAATGTTTGTTTGGTATCAGAGTTGAAAAACAAAACAAAAAGCCCAGTGAGATGTCACTTCCCCAGCTATTCAGGAAGATGAACTAGGAGGATCACTTGTACCCAGGATTTTGAGACCAGCTTAGACAACAGAGCAAGACCCATCTCAAATAAAAAAACAAAGCACCCTGTATGAACTGGATAAGCTGTCACCCCAGCTCTCTTAGGAACAGGATCACAAATTGGCTAGTACAGACTATAAAGGGAAACTCTGTCTCAAGACAAAGCAAAACCCACTCTCATAGGCCTGGAAGATGGCTCTATCAGTAAACTGCTGTGGTTTAAGTTTGAGGGCCTGAGCTCAATTCCCTGTCACCCATAAAAAACACCAGGTATGGCACATGCCTATAATCCCAGTGCTGAGGTGGTAGAGAAAGGAGGCTCCCTCAGGCTTGCTGGCCAGCCAATATAGCTAAATCTGTGAACCCTAGGTTCAATAAAAGACTCAGCCTCAAAAAATAAGAGGTAGAGCAATTGAGGTAGATATCTGGCATCACTCTCTGGCCTCCACACCCACACTAACAAGAAACCTACCCTCACATCCAGCCATGGTACTCATCAAGTTGTTTGGCAAATAGCAAGACATTAGGAGACCTACAATCATTATGTCTCATTCATCTTTGCATTCTCAGAGCATAGATACACATAATGCTGAAAAGAAACCACTCCTTTGCTGTGTTGTTTCTTCTGCCTAGAAGTGCGTGCCTCTCAGCATCTTCCTGGATCAGTGCTCACATGGGGGTATGCCTATAGTGCTTGGGAGCCAAGGGAGTGGATAACTCACCGTCTTTCATACTCCATGTCCTGATAGGATCTTCGGGAGCTGCTGGGGCCCCGCCTCAGTTGCTGACTCCGTTTCACTTCCCAGCCACCCCCGCTGCTGCCACCATGATCTGCCAGCCTGGGTGATGCCTCCTGCAGAGACTCTGCAGAGAATGGAAGGAAGAAAGGGGTCAAGGCAGTTGGTGCAGAGAGGGCCTCCTACAGAGACTGTCATTGTTGAGGCTCTCTACTGTCCTATAGCCTAGGGACATTGTTTTCTACTTCCTTGTGCTCCTGTGAATCAGTGCAGGAAGACAGCCCCCATTTGGCTCTCTCCTTCCTTTTCCCACAAGCATGCCCTAGAAAACAGTAATGGCCTTATCAAACAAAGAGCATCTTACAGAGATTTGGTGGGACCACTGGCTACGTTATCAAGGCTTTGCATTCTTAGATCAAGTGCTGAATGATTTGCCTGGACTAGGCATATTAGTCATAGAAATAAAACCACAATAATTGGATGGGGATAGAGTTATGGGGCAGAACACTTGAGCAGCACGTTCAGGGCTCTTGAACATCCCCAGCATCACAAAAACAACTAGCAAAACACCAAAAGACAAAAGAGTAACAAAAGACTTCACAACAATGGGAATCCCAAGCTCCTTCTCATGGGTTAAGGTATCATTTCATCCTCCCAACAAGATGCCAGCTATACCCTGACAAGGCAGTCAGAAACCTTGAAAGGCTTTTGGAGGGAGGAAGGGATGAAAGGAGGGAGGGGGTGTATGTGTGTAGGGGCTAACTCGGCAACAAGACAGCTGCCACCTCCCTTGGGCCAACACAGCTCTGGTCTTCACACAGCAAGTGGCTCAGCCTTGATGTGCAGCCAGGTCCCCAGGTGGATCTCTCCCCAAGGCTAAGCTTCCCAGATGCAAAAGGGGCCTCTTTCTGAAGTGGTTCCAAGACATCTTGTTCTACTGAGTTGAAGGGAGCAGTCACTTCATCCAACTTTTGGAGCTGTCATGAGAACTACAAGTTCTGAGAGTGATACGATCCAACCAGGGATCAGAAACAATCCCTGAATCTTCAGCTACCACCCACTGTACAGGAATCAAGTAAATAAAGCAAGGCAGTTACAGTACCTACCCGATACTAGGTTGCCACCACACCTTTCCGCCAAATACACATGTGCCTATTTTCTCTTCCACCTCAAACCACGGGGAACCAGTTAACTGCTCCCAGATGGGGAAAAGAATCAACCAGGAACCCTAGTGGCTGAGAACCTGATGCAAACCCCTCAATGGCAAAAGGGTGAGTCAAACATTGCCATACACACAGCACAGAAACGAATCAAAGTTTCAGGCGAGCCTCCAAATAACCAAGAGCCAAGATCACAGAAGGAAACCCACAAGAGACATAATCAAACGATTCCCATTTTAATACTTGAACGTCAGTGTCAGATACAACTCCCAAAAGAAAAGTCACATATATAGTCTCTGTCCCCTGCACCCTCCCCAGCATTCACTAAATAGGTTGGGGTTGGCCAGTAACTCGACAGCTTCCTGACAGATAAGGACCGAGGTCAGATATACACCCAAGGATTAAAAACCACAGTCACTTTCTCTCTTCGCGCTCGCCACCCTCATCCCCGCCACATAAATGAATAGAGGCCGCAGAGAGAGTATTTCCGTGTGGGTAATTAACACAGGGCAGCCAGCACACCCCGGTCTAAGAATACCCCCTCAAAGTCGCAGGCACGCACCTTCCAAAAGATAAAAGTTCGGTAGAGCAAACACAGTTAAGTCACAGTACCCCACTCCCATCTGTCCGCCCCTTCCCCCACCCTCGTGCACCCATCCCGTGTCCCAAACGCGCACGCGCTTTTGCTTTCATAAGAAAAAGCCGGGGCGGGGTGGGGACACCCCCTCTCAGGTGCATCCCTTGGCTCTGTGTAAACCCCGAGTGTGCAGTCCGTCCCCGCGCCTCTTCTATGCGAACCGCACCCCCCACTGCCGCACGCACATCCAGCTCCCTTACCTCGGCCCCTACCACCCGCAACGGCTCTCACCTTCTCGGCCCGGGCTGTCAAGGGAGGGCTCCCAGGCATCACCTCCACCAGCCGCCACCTCCTCCAGAACTGCTAGTTCAAAGGGAGCCGACGCCTGCAACAACCAAGTCCAAGGCTAGGTGCAAAAGAGAGGAAAGGGGGAGGGGAGACGCGCCCGACGCGCTGCCCTCCCAAGGAAACTCAGTGCCGCCTCCTCCTAGCCGGCCACAGTCACCAACACAAAATGGCGACGAGAAGGGAGCCGGCGCTCCGACCACCATCCACCTACTAAGGGAGCGCGCTCTGGCCGGCCTTGACGATTGGTTGCTGTCCGCCACCCGCTGGCCCTGGCTTTCTCTGATTGGCAAGCATATGCTACCACCCCATTCCCCGTGAGAACGCCCCGGGAGTCCAGAAAAAGAGTAGCTATTGGCTACCCCTATGAGGCCCGCTTTTTAGAGCTTGCTTTCCTTTGAAGTTGAAAGACAAGCAGAAGCTCCACCTCTTTCCCCACAAGGCCGTCTAGATGTCACCGCTTTCTTCTTACGAAGAAAATAAACAGACGTCTCAAGACCAAATTTCTCCTAGTCTGACAGAAAGATAAAGTTGATTTGGTGGTGATACGACGTGGAAAGTAAAACAGAGTCCACACCTCGCTATGCTCGAAAATAAACTTAGACCAAGGATCTATTTAGCGAGGTGAGGGCGGAGCGACAAAAATCGCGCTGGGCTCAACCGCAGCTGCGCACATCGCATTTCCGTGTCCCATCTCCCCACCCCCCCCCCCGGCCCCCCTTCCCCACACCCGACCCAGCAGCACAAGCTGTCATGGCGGCCCGGTTGTTAAGTTTGTATGCTCGCCGCCTTTCCGCAGCAGCGGTGATACGAGGGCTTCCTGCTGCCCGCGTTCGCTGGGAATCCTCCAGAGCTGTAATCTCCCCATCTGCTGAGGAGAGAAAGCGGCAACGAGAACCGACCATGCTCTGGCAGGAGGACCCAGAACCCGAGGACGAAAACCTCTACGCGAAGGTGAGAAGGAGGGGGAAAACGGGATGCCGCAGGGGCCAATCTGGGACCGGCCAACCTGTGTCAGAAGAGAATGTTTTCCGACTTGAGGCTTGCGCCGTGGACAAGATTTTCAAAGATTAGGAATTTTAGCTTGTTTTCCTCTTTTTTGTTTTGAAATCTTCAGTCTAGGACTCGAAGCGAGATTTGCTTTATTTGTAGATAGAAATAGTTAAAGTGGGCAGCGCCCAAAGCTCATTAGAAACATAATCACTGTAATACTAAATTCTGAGATGGCACGTGCTCGGTGCCAGTCTGTGCTAGACACTTTGTATCTATTAACTCATCTAAGTTCTTAAACAGTGTGATTTTGAAGTACACACTACTACAGTTATCACTTTGCAGATGAGAATACTGAAACAGATAAATTGCTTACTCAAGATCCCATTAACTTGAGTAGGTAGTGGAACTGATATTTGGATTTAGGACTAACTGGATTCCTGTGCTTTATGAATAATTGAGACTCTGGAGTCAGACACCCTGGGTTGGAAATTATTCACTTGATGACCTTGGGCAAGTAGTTTATAGTCTCTTGGTTCCTTAGTTGCTTTGTAAAATGGGAAAAGTAATAAGACAGCTAAAAAATAGACCTGCTTCCTATGATTAAATGAGTCAGAATGGTCACAGCAGCTCCTGCCACTTCAGAAGTACTCAGAATTAGAAGATGTTTATTATTGCCATTTCCACCTTACTGGGATATGTGAGGTTTGTATATTTGAAAAGGCCTTCATCAACACTAACCTCTGGTTGAGGGGCTTAAATATATAGGGTGCTATAGGATAAGTGGACCCATAGGAAATTACCAGTATTCAGCCATTTTTAAACTTTTATAAATATCACTTCCCAAGGGTACAACTTAACAGACAGGGTGATTAGGTTTCCCAAACAAGTAGGTGAGGACAATTACTCATTTGGAAATAAAGTACAAAAACCTTGGATGAGGCGATGATGATGGATCCCACTCTGATTAGATTTGGAGGAAGGGCTTTCTAGGTAGTGGGAGCAGCAAATACCAAAGCCCTTTGGTGGGAAGGAACTTCACATACTCTAAGAATAGGAAAAGGATTTTAGTGAGGAGTAAGAAATTGGTCTGAGGGCAGATTAGAGACCAGATCACATAGAGCCGGCATATATGTTTATGAAGCAGCAGGAAGCCCTTACTTATTGACCTCTCCTTTTCCTCAGAACCCAGACTTTCATGGTTATGACCAGGACCCTGTGGTGGATGTCTGGAATATGCGAGCTGTCTTCTTCTTCGGTTTTTCCATCGCCTTGGTCTTTGGTACCACATTTGTGGCATATCTGCCTGACTACAGGTATAGGGGTATTCCAAGAGAGTAGAGTGGGTAGAGGCAGAGACAAGGGTAAAGGTTGAAGGATTCTCTGGCCAGAATCCTTGCCCTGCACTGGTGGGGAATGGGGTGCTGAGGTGGGGAACTAGTGTCTAGTGAGGCTCTTTCATATCAGAAAGACCACACCTGTTGCTGCTTCTAGGATGCAAGAGTGGGCCCGCCGGGAAGCTGAGAGACTTGTGAAATATCGAGAAGCTAACGGCCTCCCCATCATGGAATCCAACTGTTTTGATCCCAGCAAGATCCAGTTACCAGAAGATGACTGATGAATTGCTGAGCGGGGCTTAAGAAGCATTTTGTCCACCCCCTGCCTGTTATTATTCTGGCTTCTCAGAGCACCTTATTAAAGGGATTGAAAGAATGACTGGTTACTGTTGTTTTTGTTATGGAAGAGGATATATGAGTATGTGACAAGCCTTACAAAGGCAACTGCTGCCTTTCTGGGTTGTCTAGAGCTGTGCAAGGTTTGGTGACTTAGTACTCTATTTCATGGCCCTGTGGGTTGCATAGTAAGGGTGTTTGGCCCCTCTTAGATCCCAGGTGGTTGCTGTTAGGTAGTAGCTAGGGCTAGAGTCACCTGAAGCACATCTGGTCTATACAGCCAAGGTTTCTAAAAAAAAAACGTATCTGGCACTTCAGTCTTCAGCATAGTAACCTGAGCTTCTTATAGTAGTGGTTCTCAACCCTCCTAATGCTGTGACCCTTTAATACAGTTCCTCATTGTGGTGACCCCCAGCCATAAAATATTTTTCTTTTTTCTTTTTATTTTTTGAGCTGGGGATTGAACCCAGGGCCTTGCGCTTGCTAGGCAAGCACTCTACCACCGAGCTAAATCCCCAACCCATAAAATTATTTTCATTGCTACTTCATAATTGTAATCGTGCTTCTGCTATAAATTGTAATATAAATACTTTTGGAGATAGAAATTTGTCAAAGGGGTTGCGACCCACAGTTGAGAACTACTATCTTAGAGGGTAGTTCAAGGTTCTTCTGGATGGAGACATAGCATATAGGGAGAAATAGACAGTAGCCATTTATACAAAGGAGCTTAACCTTCCTACATTTGAACTTGTGTTGAGATACCTGGTGGGTGAGAACAGAATTTTTCTGTTGCTAAGTATGGTTATTTGGCTCCCTGCTTTCTCTGGGGTTTGTGGCTTCTCTGCTTCTGTCTTGTGTATTGGTGAGTCTGGATGCTTCTCTTTTCTAATCAAATTCTGGATGGTCTCCAACTTGACATACATCTAGGCTGGGGATGTAGCTCAAGTTTAGAGTACTTGCTGAGTATGCTATAGGTTCCATTCTAGCACCAAATACTTAAAAAAGATTGTACATTTCTGATTGCCTCTCTCTTTCCATCTCTCCATTCTTTCTTCTTCCTTCTTCCTCACCACCTTCATCCCTGATAATAAGCTGTCTCCTTCCAATTGTCTATCTGTTGGTCAGTCCAGTGTCTACTTATTGCCTTTGAGCATTATGAAAGCAAGCCAGCTTTCTGCTCAGTCCCAGCATGATTTTCTGCAACCAAAGAACGAAGTGTTTCAAAATAGAATCTTAAAATAGTTTAGTTCTGTTGGGCAACCAAGACCCTATATTGTTTTAGGGGTCTCCCTGGCCAACAACTTGTAAGGAAATAACCCAACCCTGGCACTGAGATTTTTGTTTAGCAACTTATAGCTTATGGAAACATCTTTTTCCACTCCTACATTGTACCTACATTGTTCATTCAAACACTTATTTGCTTTTTTGAGGTAGGGTCTTATATAGCCCAAGCTGAGATAAAACTCATGTAGTAGCCAAGAATGACCTTGATCTCCCAATCCTTCCTCTACCTCCCAAGTGCTAGAATTATAAGTGTATGTATGCCATCATGTCTGGCTCACTCAAACTCTAACCATTATTTTGACTAAAATTTGCAGGCACAGAACTTTTATAGGACTTTTCTCATTCATCGTGATGGGTATCATCTGCACCCATAAAGCTTTTAAAATTTTCATAGGTGTGCCTGGCCCTTATACTCCATATGATTCCCCATGTTTGCTCTTTTGGGTGTTGCTTGCATGTTTTTCATATGTGTTTCTAAATCTGTAAAACACTCAGATTATATATACATTATATAATCTATGTAATGAAATCTTTTTAAGAATTACACACATTTTGTGTGCATGTGCATGCTACAAAAGACAATCGTGCAGAAATTTATTTCTTCCTTCTGCCATGTAGTTCTCAGGAATGGAACTCAGGTCATCAGGCTTGGTGACAGGAGCCTTTACCTATTCAGTCATATATCACTATTTTACAAAGGGTAGTCAGGATTATTAAAGGCTCCTTACATTCTAAGAAAGTGCCAATGATCTAAGGAATCAGCTACTAAGGAGGTAGTTAAGAAAAATTTTAGCAAGGTCCAATATAGAATGAAAAGATTCCATTGCTTGTATCATTTTCTCAAAACATCAGTGGTAGATACAATGGGATGGGAGGCACTATAGTTAGCTCTCCATTAAGCACAGTTGTAACTGGAGACTTTCTCTCCAACTCCCACCAAGCCCCAGCAGTCCCGCAGTCCACTTATAAGATAAACACACAGACTCTTATATTATTTAAACTGTTTGACCTAATGGCTCAGGCTTCTAGCTAGCTGTTTTTATATATTAAATTAACCAATTTCTATAAATCTATACCTTGCCACCTGGCTCATGGCTTACCAGTATCTTACATGTTGGTACTCAGCAGTGGCTGGCAGTGTCTCCTGACTCAGCCATCCTGTTCCCAGAATTCTCTTCTCTGTTTGTCCCACCTATACTTCCTGCCTGGCTATTGGCCAATCAGCATTTTATTTATACAGAGCGATATCCACAGCACTTCCCCCCCCCCTTTTTTTTTTTCAAAAAGGAAGGTTTTAACTTTCACATAGTAAAATTACATATAACAAAACAATTATCAAGCAAGAATTATAGTTATAATGTCTAGTCTATTTGTATTTGGCAAAATTAAAGAAGATATCCTATCTATCCTAAATTTGTGAGTCTAAGGTTTCTTATCTAACTTATCTTTTATCATAACTAAGGAAAATTATAACTATCTCTAGTCTTCAACTACATCAAAGACCTCAGAAGGATATAATATTAACTGAGAAATGAGAGATGGACACGAGCAACTTTTGGGAGTCTTGCAAGAGTAGACAAAGACAGCTGGCAGCCTGGACAGTCATCTAAAGTTCCTTTGTAAAGTTGGGGCATCTGTCTTCAGCCCACAGGTCTAGAGTCTCTCAGTCACTTCTTTCTGTGTCCTGTAGAATGTCTGGCAGTTTTCCTCTGCGAAGCAGGAACCATTTTTCCAAGCAAAGTTCAGTGGTCACCTTCCCATGAGACCTGCATGTCCAGTTGATCAAGCAGTCCAGGCAAGAACAGTTTCTTGTCCAAATGGCTATTTTTGCCCAGGTAAAGATAAACTCTCTATATAGAGTGTCTTCAATGCCCATCCTCCTCTCTGAAGTAAATTGGGTGCTGCCAGGAGCAGACATGTCTCACTGTCTAGAAAGTCTAAATTTTTAAAAAACATTTAAATGCCATATTCTGTAGGTCTTTGAAGTGTTTGAAAATTACCTATCTGTCTGAAATATATCTATATATAACTAGAAAACTAAACTAACATGACTATAAGTTTGATTATCATAGAAGACTAATTATAATTATCCATTACAATTTAAACGAGTTACATAAACATAATACCTCAAACAAGAGTAGAAATATATATACAGTATAACAAAATTAAGTTTAAACTTGTATCAATAAACTAAAATCCATAGCAATGTAAAACATTTTTAAACAAGTTGTTAGTATTTATCCTATCATATCTACATCCCCTTTTCTTCTTTAGAAAGAGATTGCATTTATAACCAAACTGCTTTAAATAAAATATTGGTTTTTCTCTGTCCCACACCAGAGGGCTCTTCTGATATGGGACACAAGAATCTCTCAACCAGGGTTGGGGATTTAGCTCAGTGATAGAGCACTTGCCTAGCAAGCGCAAGGCCCTGGGTTCAGTCCTCAGCTCTGGAAGAAAAACAAACAAACAAACAAAAAGAATCTCTCAACCTTTTCTTTTAGGAACATCCTTGGGTTTAGAGAAAGAGTGAGCCAATTCCATCTCCAAAGCCAGCTTGGTATATTTGGGAATCTGGGCATAGCTTCTCTTACTACTTTGTGCTGGATGGGGGCGTTGTATCTTATGGGGACACAAAGAAATTTTTAGGCTTATGGGGTAGTCCGTGAGGCTGTATTATCTGAGCCAGTTGCCTTGAAACCGTTCTGGATGTTGGATCTTCTGGGCCATGATGTCATCGGAGACCTTTCAGGGGGTCTTGGCTGGTCAAACCTGATATATCTTAATCTGGAACAAATCCATAGCCTCTGGCTTTCTGTGGAAACAAAAGCAGAGCCTCTTTTCCAAAGCAACACATCCTTAGATCCAAGTTTTGAAGTCAAGGTATCTTTAAAAATATATATTTTCTTTAAAAATATACATATTGGGGGTTGGGGATAGCTCAGTGGTAGAGCACTTGCCTAGCAAGCACAAGGCCCTGGGTTCAGTCCTCAGCTCCAAAAAAAAAACAAACCCAAAAAAATATATATATATACATATTGGCTTAACTCAACAGCTTTTACAATCAAATGTTTTTGTACAGTTAAAAATCCCAAAGACAACACAATCCAGATTCTCTGTGTAATATCCATCTTTACGCGGCTTATTTTTATACTACCTTTACTGTCTCTTAAAGACTTTATTTTTTAAAACTATGTATTTTTATATAACTGTATATATTCCTTTTTTTCTCTCTTCTAAGCCTATGTACATTTTTACACACACTGTAAAGCATTTAAAATCTTGTTCCATCTGAATCTGTCTTATTGTGAATCTATTGTTTTAAACGGCAGCATTACTAGGGCTAAAATAGCAGCTTTGGCTGCTGGCTCCGCCCACCTCAGCTTCCCAAAATGGCAGTGGTATGTTTACCACCAGCTCTGGAGCCATCAGCTCATAGAAACAGTGGTTCTATGCTTCTATCAAAGCAGCATGTAGCCCAGAAACCTCTATTTTTTTAATACTAGCAAAGACTAAATCCACCATGCAGTGTAATGTGCTGCTTGTAGATGCCTCATTCCTGCCATACTGCCTGTCAAATGCGCACACCAGGAACCCTCCACAGTAGCTCAAACGCACAGGCTGCCACTAACTTGAGAGACAACTAGGAAGCTGGTTTTAGTTCTGTTTTAGAATCTTTTTTCTCAGGTTTTAGGTGGAAATTCTTGCCAACCCATTGGGCACAATTTGTAGCTGGAGAGTTTCTCTCCACCTCCTGCCAAGCCCTGGCAGTCCCGAAGCCCACTTATAAAATAAACACACAGACTCTTACATTATTTAAACTGTTTGGTCTAATGACTAAGGCTTCTAGCTAGCTGTTCTTACATATTAAATTAACCCATATCTATAAGTCTATACCTTGCCACCTGGCTCGTGGCTTACCAGTATCTTACATGTTGGTACTCATGGCAGCGGCTGGCAGCATCTCCTGACTCAGCCTTCCTGTTCCCAGAATTCTCTTCTCTGCTTGTCCCACCTATACTTCCTGCCTGGCAACTGGCCAATCCGCATTTTATTTACACAGAGTGATATCCACAGCACACAGTCATTCTCCATAAGCCTTTTCACCTCATCCTAGAGTATGCTATGGGACTCACCTCACCTCTGAAGGCTTAAGTGGAACTGACTCCTGCTTCTTTGAACAGCTTGTGACCAGGAGGATGTAGGGCTATACATCTCATCCCCATGTTTGACAGCCTTTAGACCAATGCTACAGCTGGCTGCTGCCTCTCTATTGGCCACATTTGGCTGGTGAAAGGGTCCCAAACTAAATAAACAATCTCTACTCGGCATACTTTAAAAATTATTATTTTTAATTATGGATATGTGTGTGCCAGCAGGGACCCATGGAGGCCAGAGGCATCACATCTCCCTGGAGCTAGAGTTACAGGTGAGCTATCCAACTGGGTACTAGAAATTGTAGTTTGGGACTCTCTTCAAGAACAATTTGATCTCTTAGCCATGGAGCCATTTCTCTGGCTCCCAGCATATTTTTTTTTATGTGTAGAAAGGTTTTGTCTGTTTGTATGTATGTCTGTATAAAATGTGTGCAGTGCCCATGCAGGCCAGAAAAGGGTGCTGGATTCCTTGGAACTGGAGTTACAGCTAGTTATTAGCTAGATGTATGTGCTGGAAATTGAAGCCAGGTCCTCTAAAAGAAAAGCCAGTGCTCTTAACTGCTGAGCCATTTCTCCAGTCCCACCCTAAGCATACTTTCTATCTCTACCCCCTCTTCTGTTTTTTGTTTTTTAAATATTTATTTATTTATTTATTATGTATACAGAAGAGGGCGCCAGATCTCATTAAAGGTGGTTGTGAGCCACCAAGAGATTGCTGGGAATTGAACTCAGGAACTCTGGAAGAACAGTCAGTGCTCTTAACCTCTGAGCCATCTCTCCAGCTCTGTTTTTTGTTTTTTGAGACAGAGTCTCATTATGTAGTTGTGGGTGACCTAGAACTCACTATGTAGACCAGGCTAGCCTTGAACTCACAGAGATCTACCTGCCTCTGCCTCTGCCTTCTGAATGCTGGGGTTAAATACATGCACCACCTTCCTATTCTCATTTTTGTTTGTTTTGTTGTTGTTGTTGAGGTAGTCTCACTATGTAGTTAGCCTGGCTGTCCTGGACCTTGCTATGTAAACCAGGCTGGCCTCAAACTCACAGAGATCTGCCTGCCTCTCCCAGTATACTTTCTTACAGACAGAAGAGAAATGTGAGTATAATAATTGCCTACTCCTGGAACAAGCCATGTTAGGATTGCCCCCACAGATGCTACACCCTAGGATGGCTTTGCTTTAGTTAGTTGCATGTCTCTTCACCCACAGCAGAGACAATGTACTGTTCCTCCCCAAATTCATTGTTGTCATGTCTCTGGGTGTCAAGTGTTGTATCAGCTTTTCCTGGGGAGATAAGAAGAAGCATCCTATCTATTCACTTCAAATAGTTTACCAATGACAAACTGTGGGGAGCTGAGGAAGCCCTGAATATATGAAGTCCTGAGTGAATGTGTGCTGTTGACATAGCCATGGCCATGTCAAGGACCTCAGTGCCTCAGATCCATGGGAAAATAGTAATGTCTTCCCTAAGCTAGGCTTGGGGAAATGGCAAAGGCTTCCCTCCTGGTCCAAGTGTAGATGTTGATAGTGTAAACAGAAAATTTCCACTATAGCTTTCTCCACACTTCCATATTTACATCCTAAAGATCCTTACCCCTACAGACACTGCTCCTACTGAGATTAGCTAGTCTTGTCTTGTTCATCCAGCTATATTTCATAAACCCTGGCTCCTTATTTATCTGGATGTAATAATCCTATCTCTCTGTTAATTCTATATAATAAGCATGCCAATATTCCTAGAGTACTATGGTTCCTCCATCAGAGAGCACAATCTAACAGATCCCAGCTTTTCTGTGTGCCTGTATTTGTGTTTTCTTCACTCCATTGCTGCCGTGGACAGGTCTATCCTTGAAGCCATGCAACAGGCTGGAGAAACATTTTCACCCAAATCTAGCTTGGTTTAATTGGGGTTACTTACAGGAACATGGGTGAGGGGTTCAACTGTTTTTATTTTAAGACATCAATGGCAATTCCATGCCTGGAGGACAGCATTCCACAAGAATATAAGTTTTAGAGGGATGGGTATTAAGGTGCATTCTACTCAAAGCAGTGCTCAGTGTAGTGTGTGCTTGATGGACATTTGGTCCGTTATCACTTGTCAGCCTTTTGGATAAGATGAAGTTTTGTATCTATTCCTAATCAGTTTACTATCTGACACGTCCTTTATCTGAGGAAAATGTATTAAATGAGTTTTTTTATAACAAGGAGATGGAATAGCTGGTTGTGTCCACTCCATGCATGAATCTAGTATTACGGGACCCTACGAGTTAGTTCCTTTGGGAGGGATTTGAAAAATTGGTATGTTATCTCTTGTGTAGATGACATTGATCTATCCATGGCCTTCTGGCTTATAGATAAAGAATGAATGCCTCTTGTTCTCCCAAGTTGTACTTCATTAAACTCTCAGCCCTTGAGAAATTTTCATTCTAGCTATACATGAATTAAATCCTAAAACCTAGAGGCTACACTTTGACCAAATCCTAAAGTCCATGCCCTAGCCCCTTCTATTCTGGTTGCAAAGACCACTTTCTCTTGCTCATTGTAACTCAGCCACTGCTTGCCTATTTGGGGTCACTGACTTAAAATATACATATAGGGGTGGGGAAATATAGAGCTCAGTAAAGTTGGTAAAGGACTGAAGTTAACAGTTGCTTTGTAAAGTGGGAAAAGTAATAGGACAGCTAAAAAATAGACCTGCTTCCTATGATTAAATGAGTCAGAATGGTCACAGCAGCTCCTGCCACTTCAGAAGTACTCAGAATTAGAAGATGTTTATTATTGCCATTTCCACCTTACTGGGATATGTGAGGTTTGTATATTTGAAAAGGCCTTCATCAACACTAACCTCTGGTTGAGGGGCTTAAATATATAGGGTGCTATAGGATAAGTGGACCCATAGGAAATTACCAGTATTCAGCCATTTTTAAACTTTTATAAATATCACTTCCCAAGGGTACAACTTAACAGACAGGGTGATTAGGTTTCCCAAACAAGTAGGTGAGGACAATTACTCATTTGGAAATAAAGTACAAAAACCTTGGATGAGGCGATGATGATGGATCCCACTCTGATTAGATTTGGAGGAAGGGCTTTCTAGGTAGTGGGAGCAGCAAATACCAAAGCCCTTTGGTGGGAAGGAACTTCACATACTCTAAGAATAGGAAAAGGATTTTAGTGAGGAGTAAGAAATTGGTCTGAGGGCAGATTAGAGACCAGATCACATAGAGCCGGCATATATGTTTATGAAGCAGCAGGAAGCCCTTACTTATTGACCTCTCCTTTTCCTCAGAACCCAGACTTTCATGGTTATGACCAGGACCCTGTGGTGGATGTCTGGAATATGCGAACTGTCTTCTTCTTCGGTTTTTCCATCGCCTTGGTCTTTGGTACCACATTTGTGGCATATCTGCCTGACTACAGGTATAGGGGTATTCCAAGAGAGTAGAGTGGGTAGAGGCAGAGACAAGGGTAAAGGTTGAAGGATTCTCTGGCCAGAATCCTTGCCCTGCACTGGTGGGGAATGGGGTGCTGAGGTGGGGAACTAGTGTCTAGTGAGGCTTTTTCATATCAGAAAGACCACACCTGTTGCTGCTTCTAGGATGCAAGAGTGGGCCTGCCGGGAAGCTGAGAGACTTGTGAAATATCGAGAAGCTAACGGCCTCCCCATCATGGAATCCAACTGTTTTGATCAGATCCCATTACCTGGGGGTAACTACAAAGACTTAAAATCCTGAGAATAAGCTCAGCATGTACATAGCCTCACCTCTAGAACTACCTATCTGCCACCCGGTTCACTGCTAGTGGGACTAAGAACTCTGAGACTCAGGGTGAAAGCTTCTTCAAGTCTTCAGCCTCTTCCCTTCCATAGGGTGTTAAAAGTGAAACAGAATTTGGAAGTGCTGAGTCTGGTCCTCTAGTATAGATCTCAGGGCTCTGTTTGCTTTTTTTCACCCCCCAAGACAAGCTGACAATAATCCTATGTTCTAGAGTTTCTACTGTTGTGATAAAACAGCATGGCAACAACTGAACAGTTTTCCAAGAGAGACTTTGGAGCACTTGGTCATAAATGGGATATCTTTACCAAACTTGTCTCTCAAGACTCAAGGACATCTCAGAAGAGGAGGCAGAAAGACTATAAGAGCCCGAGGTATTGGAGGACGCAAAGGAAATAGTGTCTTCTAGACACAACAGGCTGATATGCATAGGAACTCACAGAGACTGTGACAGCACACATAAGACCTGCAAAAGTTCAAGCCAAACAAAATCCCAACATGAAGGGCAAGTGGACACGAAGTCCTACCCATTAGCAAGAAGCTATAGGCAATTGATAGCTTTTGGGAAAGGTAAAATCCATTTTACACTATGGAGTGTCACTGGATGTTTCTGAAGCACTCCAGGGCAAGCCCCATGCCCAGGAGTAGTCTGGCCCACACAAAATGGACTCTGTTTTTATGTGCTTTTTGTTTTGTTTTGGTATCATTTGTCTTATTATGTATTTTTGTTGTTGTTGTTCCTTGATTTTCAGTTTCAGTTTTGTTTTTTTTTTCTTTTTGAGAGAGAGCACCCGAGTGAGTGCAATTTGGGTGGGTAGGGAGGATCTGGAAAGAATTTGGAGTGGGGAATGGATATGGTCAAAGTATACTTATATGAAAAAAATAAAGCAAGAAAACCTACCATGATTAAAAGCAACTTGGCAAGGAAAGGGTTTATTTCAGCTTACAAACCTGAAATCACACTTCATCACTGAGAGAAGTCAGGGCAGGAACCCAGAGACAGGAACTGAAGCACAAGCCATGGAGAATTATTGCTTTCTGGCTTGCTCTCTAGGGATTGCTCAGCCTGCTTTTTTTCCCCTTTATTATTATGTGTTTTAAATTTTATACATCAGCCATGGGTTCCCCTGTCCTCCCCACTCCTGCCCCCCCCTTCCTCCCAGCCCCTCCCCTCCATTCCCATGTCCTCCAGGATCAAGGTACCCCTGGGGATTCATTTAAACCTGATGAATTCAGTACAGGCAGGTCCTGTCACCTCCTTCCAGTCAGTCTGCTTTCTTACACAACCTAGAACCAGCTATCTATGGGTAGCACCACTAACAATGAGCTGTGCCCTTCCACATCAATTGTTAATCAAGAAAATGCCCTGCCGGGCAGTAGTGACACATGCCTTAAGTCCCAGCACTTGGGAGGAAGTCTCAGCACTTAGGAGGCAGAGGCAGGTGGGTATCTGTGAGTTTGAGGCTAGCATGGTCTATGAATCAAGTTCCAAAGCTACACAGCGAAATATGGTCTGGAAAAAAAAAAAGAAGAAAAGAAAAGAAAAGAAAATGCTCCCACAGACTTGGTTACAGGAAACCTGATGAAGTCATTTTCTCAACTGAGGTTCCTTTTCCCAGACAACTGTAGCTTGTGTCAAGTTGACAAAAAAACTAACTAGCACAAATATTAAAATAGCAATGTTCAGACACGGTAGGTACTTGACTCAAATGTTTTACTTCAGTAGAGAAGTGATGAATATCAATAACACTGAGTCCTTTGCAAAAAAAAAACCATCATCAAATGCTGCTACAGGGAGGGCAAGATTACTCAGCAGGTAAAGGTGCTTGCCTGTAAGCCTGATGGTCTGAGTTTGAGTCCTGGGACTTGCAGTGGAAGGAGAGAACTGAGTCCCAAAAGTTGTTCTCTGGCCTCACAAATAAATAAGTGAAGTATAAAATAATTTTTAAAATTAATGCAACAGACTTGGCTCCAAGAGGCCTTGCTACAAAAAAGGGACAAGTGCTCAGCCTCTATGTCAACTTGACACAAAAACTAGAGTTTTCTGAAAGGAGGGAACCTCAATTGAGACAATGCTTCCATAGGATCTGGATCTGGCTTTAAAGATTTTTTTGTTTTCTTTTTGTTTTATTTTCGAGATAGGGTTTTTCTGTGTAACAGCTCTAGCTGTCCTGGAACTTGCTCTGTAGACCAGGCTTGCCTCACATTCACAGAGATCCACCTGTCTCTGTCTCCTGAGCGCTGAGATTATAGGTGTGTGCTGCTACCACCCAGCTTGTTTAGTATCTTATATAGAGATAGATTGTTGGGATGAGTGTCACATTCTCCAACAAGTTCTTGAGAGGATACTTCCAAGCAGATGGAGTTAACAGCTTAGATTACTGGATATGGGTGCACTGAACTTGTTTTCCCAGTAGGTGACAACATTATAAAAAGTTTTATTTCTCCTGATTTACCAGGATACCTTAAAGCATTGATTCTCAAACTGTGGATCATGATCCCCCCTTTGGGGGGACCAAATGACCCTTTCACAGGGGCCACCTAATACCATTGGAAAACACAGACATTTACATTATGATTCACAACAGTAGCAAAATTGCAGTTATGATTTAGCAATGAAAATAATTTTATGGTCAAGGTCACTACAACATGAGAAACTGTATTAAAGAGTCACAGCATTAGGAAGGTTGAGAACCACTGCCTTAAAGGGATGTGGGTATACCCTAATTGGTGTGACCAATTTTACTTATTGTGGTTTGAAAGAAAATGGCCCTCAAAGGGAGCACTATTAGGTAGGAGCTGTGGCCTTGTTGGAGTAGGTGTGGTCTTGTTGAAGGAAGTGTGTCACTGTGGAGGTAGGCTTTGAGGGCTTATGGATGCTCAAGCCACGCCCATTGAGACAGTTCACTTCTGTTGACTTTGGATCAAGATGTAGGAGTCTCAGCTCTAGTACCATGCCTGCTTGCATGCCTGCTTGCATGCTGCCGTGTCCCACCATGGTGATAATGGACTGAACCTCTGAAACTGCAGCCTCCACTCAGTTAAATGTTTCTCCTTTGTAAGAGTTGCCATAGCCATGGTGTCTCTTCACAGCAATAGAAACCGTAAGAAACTTATGAAGACCACTATTCCTGAATCCATTCTGCATTGTTGACATAAATCTGGATATGTTCTTTTTTTATTGTTGTTGTTTTTGAAACAAGATCTCACTATGTAGCCTTGGCTGGCCTGGACTCATAGTCTTTGCTTCTATAGTGTTGGGATTAAAGTTGTGCACTACCATAGCCAGTCTGGGCATGTTCTTAAAGCTTGTGGGTAAGGTACTTCAGTTCCTTGGCCTTATTGTTTCTATAAGAAGCCCATGCTGAGCTGTGGTGGCACACGCCTTTAATCCTAGCACTCAGGAGGCAGAGCCAGGCGGATCTCTGTGAGTTCGAGGCCAGCCTGATCTACAGATTGAGATCCAGGATAGGCACCAAAACTACAAAGAGAAACCCTGTCTCAAAAAACCAAAAAAGAAGCCCACTTGCAATATAATATTATAGTTAATATTGCCATATTCTGGCTATGCCTTCAATCCAATCTAAGTTCCTTTCAGGACCCAGCTGGTTCTGCTGAGATGTCTGTACCCTGCTCCAAGTTATTCCATATTGTGTAAAAGTCCTTTCAGATTGTAAATTGCTCTGAAAGAATTCATTAAAGATTTCAATATATGGTTATTGTTTGTATGGTGTGTGTGTGTGAAGGTGGGAGCATACATGCCACAGTGTGAAGAGCTGGTTCTTTCCTTCTACCATGGGATCCTGGAGTGGAATGTAGGTTGTCAGGTTTGTATGGCAGACACTGCTAGACAGAGAGAGAGTCCATCTTCCAAGTTCATTTTGAGAGAAAGGATAACTCTGTACCTGGGTGGAAAGATGAATGGTACCATATGTCTGGTACTACCCACATAGCACAAACCATAAGCAGCTTATTCCTAGGAGTGGAAAGGGTGCCACTCTATGAACTTGCTGAGTGAACTGGAACTGTAAGGCACATGAGCATATTATAAATTACATCAGAAAGCTAGGCCCCAAGAACTTAGTGGCCACATCAGGCCAAGGAAAAAGTGTAACTACCTCACCCAGATTCCATAGAGAGGTGGACACTGCTGTGGTTTGAATAAGAACTACTTAGAAGGATTAGAAGGTGTGGCCTTGTTGGGGTAATTGTAGCCTTGTTGGAAGGAAGTGTGTTACTGGGGGTATGAGCTTTGAGGTTTCAGAGGCTCAAGCCAGTCTCCTGCCTGCAGATTTGAATGTAGAACTTTCAGCTACTTCTCTAGGTCAATATCTGCCTTCATAATGCCATGCTCCATGCCATTATGACAATGGACTAAACCTCTGAAACTTTAAGCAATCCCCAATTAAATCCTTTCCTTAGCCTGGCAGTGGTGATGAATGCTTTTAATCCCAGCACTCAGGAAACAGAGGCAGGTAGATCTCTGTGAGTTCAAGGCCAGCCTGGACTATAGAGCAATTTCCAGAACAGCCAAGACTGTTACACAGAAAAACTCTGTCTTGAAAAAACAATAAAAAACAAACAAACAAACAAAATCTTGTCCTTTATAAGAGTTTCCATGGTCATGGTCTCTCTTCAAAGCAATAGAACATTGACAAAGACAGAATTGGTACTAAGGAGTAGGGTGTTGCTGTGATATGTTGCTTGTTGGTGGAATGTGGACTTTGGGACTCTGGATTGGGAAATCAGTTGAATGCTTTAGGCAGGGTTTAATGGGCCATACTAGTAGTGCTGGGAGCAATGTATATTATGATGATCCAGCTGAAGAGGGTTCAGAGGGGAAGAATGTTGTGCACAGATATCGACCCCCAGAAAGACCACTGAAGATGAGCATGCCAGAATGCAAAAGCAAGGTTTAATTTGGGATATCCAAAAGCAATACAAGCCTAGGCAGGGACTTCGTCCAATACATCCAACACAGTGGAGGCTGGAGGAAGTGCCCACCTCTCTGCAAGCTCAGTTTTTAAAGGCAAAAACCACAAGCTTACATCATTTAGGGGTGCTAGTATGGGAACAATTCTGATTGGCTTGCTTCTAGGGGCTTTCTAGAAATCATGGCTTAATCTTACTTCTAAGTGAGTGGTTACCCACCACCACTCATTTCTCATTGGCTGCCCTCAGGTGGGGACATTTCTGTGGTCAGTCACCCTGGAAACCAAGGAGAGGACATTCCATAGTCTGGCAGTCATTACCTTGTGACTCTGTACTTTTACACTTCCTGGTTTCTGGAATCTGGACTGACTGGTTTCAGTAGCTCATGGCCTATTCCTAAAAGGAGAAATCTTAGGACTTAATTTTAGGGTGAAAGCATTTTGGTCTTATTTCTAAAATGGCTCTTTTTGGTCTCAAAAGAACATTAGTGAGTAGCCTAGAGGCTGTTCTTGTGAAATTTTGGCAAAAAATATGGCTGCTTTCTGCCTTTGTCCCAAAAACACGTCTGAGGCTAAACTGAGGATTTTGTATTCATGTTGTTGGCAGAGGAGATTTTTTAAAAAGATTTATTTATTTATTATGTATACAGAAGAGGGTGTCAGATCTCATTACAGATGGTAGTGAGCCACCATGTGGTTGCTGGAAATTGAACTCAAGACCTCTGGAAGAACAGCCAGTGCTCTTAACCTCTGAGCCATCTCTCCAGCCCCAGCAGAGGAGATTTTAAGGCAGCCTGGTGTTGACTTTGTCATATAGTTATTAGTGTTCACTCTTATGCAGGCCTATAATGAAAAGGAGCAAGCTGAGCAAGAAAAAAATACAAAATGTACAGTTTAGGAGAGAGGAGGCACCAGGAAGTGTAATGGAGCTAAGCCAGTGTTCAAGAAGATAAAAATTTTAAAGTAAAGTGTGGTGCTAAATGGAATAAAGGGACTGGTGACCTCAGGAAAACACTCAACTTAGTTTAGCTTCCAACTTGTGAAAAGGAATTAAATAAAAATTTAAGAACAACAACAGAAAGCTGATGCAGATGTAATTGAATAAGGGGGCCATGTTCCAGCCCCAGCAAGCACCAGAACTTGGCAGCTTTAGCCACATGGTTCTGACTTTAGAGTCAAGGACAGAAGAAAGAGAGTGTGGAATCTTCATCTTTGGCTAAGGAAATCTGCTGAGGCCAGGCATGTGTCACGGGTGTCCCTGCATAGAGGCCCAGAAAGGCCACTGAGTGAAGCTGTGAAAGATAAGCCATTAAAGAGACTCCAAGATGTTGGAGATGCCAGAGCCATGGGATACCTGCTGAGGAGAGCTACTAACAGGGAGTGGAACCAGCCAAGAGAGAGAAGTGTGCTGCAGTCAACAAAGCTGAAAGGAGTTGGAGATCTGAAGAGCGCTTTGACATCAGACATGAAGATGCAGAGTTTGGTGTTTGCCCTGCTGGTTTTCAGTCTTGCTTTGGTCCAGGATTTCCTCACTATACTCCCTTCCCTATATTTTGGAATGGTAATGCATATCCTGTGCCATTGTATGTTAGAAGTATGTGATCTGCTTTTTTATTTTGATTTTACAGAGGATTACAGTTAAGAGATTGGCATAAATCTCTGAAGAGACTGGACTTTGAAACAGTTTTATGACTGTGGTAGACTATGGGGACTTTTGAAGTTGGACTGAATGCATTTTTACAGTGATATGGCTACAAGCCTATAGGGACTAGGGAATGGAATGGTGTCTCTTTATAGCAATAGGACACTGACTAAAAAAAGACATCTAGCACTGAGATGGTAACAGCCCCCTTTGACTTGTTATTTGGCTACTTGGTATGTGCACCAATGATTGACGTGCAGAGAACTTTTCACTGTCCTGGGAACTTAAGCTCCTCTTGGTTCCTACTGTTGATGTGGTTTACTTGAATTACTGTTTGCTCATCCTCCTGCTTACCTATCCAGACCTGCCATCTGTTCATCCATCTGCCTGTTCATTCTTCTGGAGCTAGTTCTACCCTTTCACTTCTGTAGCTAGACTCAACTCTACAGCTCATCTTTGATCCTATGGCTCAAATCTAAGGTTAGTGTCCAGCAGCCAGTTCTCAGCTTTGTTTAGTTGAAACCTTATCAATACAAACTCCACTTGAACTTTCATCAGCTTCTGTGCTTCTCATTTCTGAAGAACTCTTAAACTCTGCTGTAGCCTCTGAATTCCTTACAATCATTCTATAACCTTTATATCATATATACATATGTGTCTATATACACACATATATGTATGTGTATACATATATATTTGCTGTATGATGTATAATATATGATCTGAGAGTTAAAATTAGTAATCAGATTGGAATAAAATAACATTATGGCTGGAGAGATGGCTTAGTAGTTAAGATTGAGGACAGCCCTTGTAAAGGACTTAAGTTTGGCTCCCAGCACACAATTGCCTGTAACTCTAGTTACAGGGTATCTGATACTTTCTCTAGAGCTCTTCAGGCATCTTCATTCTACAGCTACACATCCCAACATATCCCAACACATACAAACATAATAAAAATAAAAATGAACCACACAATAAGAGGGAAACATACCTAATACTAGAAACTTGGACAATTACCTAGAGCTAATGAAGTCATGGATCTAGTAGGAGAACCTACAACTGCTTTTCTAAACCAACGTAATCCCCAATTACCTACATTCTAAATATGTGTCCTTATACCCACAGATAAGTGTACTCCTCACCCCTCATTAAGGAAACTTCTCTTTGCAACAGACAGAAAGGAATATAGAAAACCACAATCAGTCAAAATACAAAGTTGTGGTACCTAGTCCCATTTACAAAACAGGCTCAGAGATCATTGCAAAACAGGGGACAGAAACATTGTAAGAGCCAGAGAACCAGGGAGTTTGCTGAGAAATTGTATCTCCTAGGAATATTAGAAGTTACACCCATGAAGTCTCACCAACATGACTGCTCAAAGATGAACTGAACAAGGATGACTAGTGGGTATGCCAAAGTGGATGGGGAAAAGCCCACAAGGTCTAAACTATATACAAAGAACTATAGGCAACTGAGCAAAGCTGGAATCAGGGGAGGTAGTGAAAGGACGATAAACGGCGCTGGTTGTGGGGCATCGTGCTGGTTATCACTCTGTATAAATAAAACGCTGATTGGCCAGTAGCCATGCAGGAAGTATAGGCGGGACAAGCAGAGAAGAGAATTCTGGGAAGAGAAAGGCTGAGTCAGGAGATGCTGCCAGCTGCTGCCATGAGTACCAACATGTAAGATACTGGTAAGCCATGAGCCATGTGGCAAGGTATAGATTTATAGAAATGGGTTAATTTAAGATATAAGAGAACAGCTAGCAAGAAGCCTGAGCCATTAGGCCAAACAGTTTAAATAATATAAGAGTCTGTGTGTTTATTTTATAAGTGGCTGTTGGACTGCTGGGGCTTGGCGGGACCTGGAAAGAAAACTCCAGCTACAGGTTACTATGTGGAAAGGTCATGGTCATGACAGAACCCAGTGTTAGTTTTCAGAGCTTTATTAGGAGGGAAAGGGGGAGGGGAAAGAGGAGAGCTAGGCCTGGATAGAGAGAAAGATGGTGGGAGGGGGAGCAGAGCAGAGTAGGGAGAGAGCAGAGAGAGAGGATTATGGCTTCTACTTTAGTGGTCTTATGGGATTCCCAAGTGTGCTAATGAGTGGGTCTCTGATTTTTGGGCTTTCTTTTGGGCTCTTTTCTTTTCTTTTTAAAATAACATTTATTTTTATTTTATGTGAATTGTTGTTTTGCCTGCATGTATGTCTGTGTAAGGGTGCCAGATGCCCTGGAACATGAGTTATAGACAGTTGTGAGGGGCCATGTGGGTGCTGGGAATTGAACCCGGGTCCTTTGGAAGAGCAGTCAGTGCTCTTAACCACGGACACATCTCTCCAGACCCATATTACAGTCTTTTAAAAAAAATGAATGAATGAATGAATGAATGAATGAATGAAAACCTAGCCACTAGGATGAAAGTTAACAACTGAACTGTCACTTACACCTGCTAGAAAAGGGAAAATCAGTTTTCTCCAATTGAGTAATACTGGATATTATCAACCACTCCAGGGTCAGTCTCACATTCAGGAGGAGTTCAACATATAATTTTACAGGTGTGTGTGTGTGTGTGTGTGTGTGTGTGTGTGTGTGTGTGTGTGTGTGCTTTTATTTGGTTACAGCTTGGTGGTTTTCTTTGTTTTGTTTTTATTTTGTTTGGATGTTGTTTTATTTAGTTTTCTTGGTTTTGGGGGGCCTTGTTGTTGTTTAGATTTTTGTTTTCATTTGGAGAAAAAAAGTTGGGTTTGTAGGGATGGGAAGAGGATCTAGAAGGACATGAAAGAGGGGAAGAATGTAGGGCAAAAAACTGAGCTCACCTCTGGGTTTGAAAACCTACCAATCCCTGAGCTCAAAAACCTATCTCCCTAGCAGGGCAGTAGTGGTGCACACCTTTAGTCCTAGCACTTGGGAGGCAGAGGCAGGAGGGTCTCTGAGTTTGAAGCCAGGCTGGTTTACAGAGTGAGTTCCAGGGCAGCCAGGCCTACAGAGAGAAACCTTGTCTTGAAAAAAGAAAAGAAAAAGAAAACCCATCTCCTTGGCCTTGAAATCCCACCAATCCCTGGGCTCACCCCAAGCTTAGGACTTGAAATTCCACCAATATTCACCTTGGAAATCTCCACCCTGGAAAACTCCTCCCCCAAGAAACTCTATATAAGCCTGTCTTCTGCTCAGTGCTGCTTCTCACCTGAGCAGGGGCAGCCACCCTCTTGTGTCCCTCCCAATACATCTCTTGTGTGAGGTTATTGTACAGTGTGACTTTGTGGTATTCCTTAGCTCCTGACTGCCAGGATACCTTTCCCCTCAGAGCTGCAACACTTCCATTGGGAAAGCCTTTCCCCTCAGAGATGTAACACAAAGTATATGAGAAAATATATTTAAATTTAAAAATTGTTGTAATAAAATAAAAAGAGCATTTGTTGCTCTTGCAGAAGATCTGGGACCCATATGACAGTTTACAAACATTCCTAACCCCAGTTCCATGGGGTCTGATGCTCTCCTCTGATCTCTTAGGGCACCAGGCACACAAGTGCTACAATACATATATGCAGGTAAAATAGTTATACATATAAAATAAAATAAATAAGCCTAAAACAATAAAAACCTGGTAAATTGAAACACCACACCTGAAATTTTTCTTATTCAATAATTGTGACATTGTGGAAAGATGCAATCATATTTGCCTATGTTTCTGACATTGGACACTCATGATAGGTATAGCAGGCAAAACAGGTACCTGTTGTGTAGCTATTTCTTCCAAATTGAAGTATCTCCTCCTTGGTGGTAGCTCCTTAAAACTGAAGAAGTTAGTGAAACTTAAAAGGTGCAGAAGTAAAAATCTCACAAATCTCAAGGAGTTTCCGAAGCTTACAAAATTCACTCCTCCTCCCACAGGTTATGTAAATGGTAACAACTGTTTAGCTAAGGAGAGTCTATCTGGACAAGCTGTCTCTGAGTCCTGCAGAGAGCTCCAGTAATGCATCTTTTAGGTATTTGGGGCTTTTTGGTGATGCAGTTGTCTTTGAATCACCCATGCTCTTGCATGTAACCCCTCATCTATACTCTTGAAAGTAACTCCAGTAAACTCAGTGTTTCATTAAGCTAGACTTGGGTGAAACTATTTCTTTAGTCAAAAACAGAAGAATGTACTGCTGAGGTCTGGTATTGTCACCATAATCTAATAAAGGAGAAACACACTGGCTTTGTCACATATACAATAGGGACAACCAGGAAACTCTGCATGGCCATATTTATCCTCTTTTTAAAATTACTAATTTTTTCATATATTTTGGTAATATTCACCTCCCCAACTCCTTCTAGATCCTCCCCATCTCCCTACCTACCCAACTTTGCATTCTTTCCCTCTCTCTAAAAAAAGAAAACAAAATAAAAAATGAAAATCAAAACAGACAAACTAAAATAAGAGAAGGAATAAGACAAAAAGTATCAAAACAAAATGAAAAGTGTACACAAAAAAACCCTATATGGCGTCTGTTTTGGTTAACTATTCTTGGGCATGGGGCCTGCCCTGGAGTGCTTTGGTTATGCCCAGTGATACTCCAATGGAAAAAAAAACCCTCTTCCCCTCCTGGTAGGTATCAATCACAAACAGTCTTTTGGTTAGCTGTGGGTCTTTGTGTATGGTCCTTTTTTCAGTGCTATGATTTTGTTTGGTTTGAACTTGTGCAAGTCTTGTGTGTGCTGCTATAGTCTCTGTGAGTTCATATTGAAAGGATCAGAGACAAAACAAGACATCCCAAGACCAAGTTCTCATCACAAAGGAGATTTGTTTGCCCCAAAGGGACAGAGATCAGGAGACAGATGATGAGGAAGAAGGGGAAAGGAACAAGGGAGAATGGGAAGAGATATTGGCCCAGAGGGACAAAGGACTGCCTCTGGATAGACAGGAGACAGATATGGCACATAGGAAAAAGGCAGTTTATAAAGGGCAAAGGGGAAAACTTAGGTTAGGATGAGTTGATTTGTTTTGATTGGGCACATCAATTAGGGTAGCCAAAAGTGGGTATCTTGGTTAAGGTTTTATTGCTGTGAAGAGACACAATGATCATGGTAACTCTTATAAAGGAAAACATTTATTTGAGGCTGGTTTACATTTTCAGAGGTTTAGTCCATTATCATCATGGTGAGACATGGTAGCATGCAGGCAGACATGGTACTAGAGAAGGAGCTGAGAATTCTTGATCTGCAGGCAACAGGAATCCATGTCTCACAGTGGACATGGATTGAGCATATATATGTCCTCAAAGCCTGCCCCCACAGTGACACACTTCCTCCAACAAGGCCACATCTGATCCAATAAGGTCACACCTCCTAATAGTGCCACTCACAATGGGCCAAACATTCAAACACATGAGTCCATGAGGGCCATACCTATTCAGACCACCATAGAGGGCTTTTGATTGTTGGACTTCAATACTTTGATAGGTGGTCCTTGATGGTTAACCTCAGGAGGAATAAGTGGCCAAATAAGGGACTAGACCTTGGTGGATAACTTTAGAAATGTAATCTAATAGTTTTTAGCAAGGCATAGGGAATGGGGAGGACAAGGCCTGCCAGAGCCATGTTTGTCATGTTCAGGCCTGTGTTTGCCATGCTCGGGCTTACTAGAACCCTTCACATATATGTATCAGTCCTGTTGTGTTTGAAAGACACTGTTTCCAATTTGCTGGTAAATGAATGGAGCTAGAAACATGTATTTGTAATCCTTTAATCTTTTTGGTAGTTTAGAATGCCATGTCTATACCCAGGGCCAGAGGTAGAACAAACTCCATTTGTTTTGGACAAAAATTATACAGTGGAGTAAGTTCAAAACAGTTAAAGAATAATACAAAATTGTGCTCTGACCTAAAAGGAATCTTCCAAGGCTCAGGGAACATTGTGAAGACGGAGCAGAGAGAATGTAAGAGCTGGCTTGAATGTTTTGAAATGCTGTCTTCTGGATGTGATATGGCCTTTCCACTTATGAAATCACAACAGCTATGCATAAGACCTGCACAAGATGGGACCCATCAACATTCTGTCATAGACAGAAGAGGGACTCCTTGTGAGGTCCCTCCCAGCCCTCCCCAAGGGATTATTGGCTGTCAAAGATTGCTGTGTGAGGAGTCATTTTCTTCAGTGATATAGCCACTGGTAAGTGCTCATTCTCCAGTAAACAATCCTCAAGCCATGCTTATATAAACAACCCTGATTAAACTCAGAGACTCACAAAAAAATCATGCAAACTAAAACAATAACAACAAAGATAGAAGAAAGGGTTCATCAGGAGGGATGAGAGAGGGCAATCAAAGAATAACAATAATAAAAAAGTTAAAAAAATAGAAAATAAATTTATAAATTAGGAATATTTTTCTAAGAGTAAATAGCTTTCTCTCTCTTTAAAATTATTTATTTTATCTTTTGAGATTATAATATAGTTATATCATTTCCCCCTTCCTTCCCTCCCTCCAACCCTGCTGTATACCCCTCCTTGCCCTCTTTCAAATTCATGACCTCTTTTTTTATTAATATAAAATTTGCAGAGTTAAAGGCATGTAAATTTAACACATGTAAAGTGTTCCTCTTCCCAATATGACCACATTGAAAAGCTCTCCTTTTTCTCTATTATTGTCTCTTTATTGTACTGTAGATCTGTGGCCAAGCCCTAAAAACTCCAGTAACACAGCCATCTAGTTTTTTGGTTTTTTTTTTTTTTTTTTTTTTTTTTTTTTGAGACAGGGTTTCTTTGTAGCTTGGGAGCCTGTCCTGGACTAGCTCCGTAGACCAGGCTGGCCTCGAACTCACAGAGATCCACCTGGCTCTGCCTCCCGACTGCTGGGATTACAGGCGTGCACCACCATCACCTGGCACCATCTAGTTTTTAACAAGGGTGACTCAAACATACATTGTATAAAATACAGCCTGTTCAACAAATGTTAGGAAAACTGAATATCTATTGTAGGCTTTCTATTGCTGTGATGAAACACCAAGACCAAAAAGCAAGTTGGGGAGGAAAGGGTATATTTGGCTTACACTTCCCCATCACTGTTCATCAGGACAGGAACTCAAACAGGGCAGGGATCTGGAGGCAGGTGCTGATGCAGAGGCCACGAAGGGGAGCTGCTTACTGGCATGTTCCTCATGGCTTGCTCAGCCTGTTTTCTTATAGAACTCAGGACCACCAGCCCAGGGATGGCACCACCCACAATGGCCTGGGCCCTCAACCATCAATCACTAATTAAGAAAATGCATTACAGCTGGATTTTATGGAGGTATTTTCAAAATTAAGTTTCCCTCCTTTCAGATAACTCTAGTTTGTGTGTCAAGCTGACACAAGACTAGTCAGCACAATATTCATATGAAGAAGAATGAAGTTAGATCTTGATTCCCACCCTGCACAAAAAAATCAATTCAAAGTGGACTAAGGACATTAATGTAAGCCCCCAAACTTTGAAACTGCTAGAGGAGGCCGGGCAGTGGTGGTGCACGCCTTTAATCCCAGCACTCTGGAGGCAGAGCCAGGTGGATCTCTGTGAGTTCGAGGCCAGTTTGGGCTACCAAGTGAGTTCCAGGAAAGGCGCAAAGCTACACAGGGAAACCCTGTCTCGAAAAACCAAAAAAAAAAAAAAAAAATAAAAGGAAACTGCTAGAGGAAAACGTAAGGTATTAGCATAGGGAGTGACTTTCTAAAGAGGGCTTCAATAGCTTAAGATGAAACAGAAAAGACTGACAAATGGGATTGTATGACATTAAGTCTGCACAGCAAAGACAACATCCAGTATAGTGAAGAGATAGCCTACAAACGGGATAAAAATCTTTGCCAGCTGTACATCTGACTGGGATTAATATCTAGAATTTCTAAATTATTTGAAAAGTTAAATATAAAAATAAAGCCATTCAATTAACAAAGAAGCAGATAAGTTGAACTGACTATTCTCAAAGGAAGAAACATAGTAGGGCTAAAGAGATGGCTCAGGCAGTTAAGCGAATGAAATCATCTGCAGAGAAATGAATGGAACTGGATATTATCATGTTGAGATTCAGAAGGGCAGAAATTTTTCTCTTGTATGTGGAATGATATACATACACATATACATATATATGACACAATTGGAGTGAGAAGAGAACCAGAAGACAATAGAAGATAATGGAGAATGACTATCAACATACATATATGAAAATATAATGAAACACATACATAAAACAATGAAAACAAGCTGAAGTCTTCATGGTAGTGAAATTAACTCCATTCACCTTCATGTACATTTTATCTTTAATTTTATTTTTAAATTTTATTTTATTTTTTGTGTCTGAGTATTTTGTCTACATGTATGTATGTCTGTGTACTATGTGGGTGCCTGGTACTCATGGAAGCCAGAAGAAGACATCAGATCTCCTAAGAACTGGAGTTATATGTTGGAACACAGTCCAGGAATGGATTCATGAGAGGAGAATTCTGAGTGCTTGTGAGTGTTATGCCTGTGTCATGAGCTCCCCAGAGACCACCATGAGTCCTAGTTTGTATGCAAAAGCAAAGAGCCTTTATTGCAAGCTCAAGCTTGGGACTTTCATCTGTTCTGACATTGAGGTTGGATCAGGGAGAACCCCAAACTCAGCTGAGGCAGGGTTTTTAAGGAGTAAAGGATGGGGGTGTAGGGGAATTCTGGATTCAGATGGGGGTTGAACTCCTGACTGTGCAGGAGTTGGGCAACAAAAGTCTTGTCAAACAGGGATTGGTACTGGTGTTGCTGCAAGGAAACTGGCAACGTATATATAAGTGATGTAAGCTATCCTTAATGTTCCAGAGCATTTAGTACTTGTTTGTTTCAATTCTGATTGGTCCCCTGCAGAGTACAGTTTGTGATTTTTCCTGGTTATTGTAATGGTGAGGCCTAGTCCCAGTATTGTTAGTCTGTAACTTGTCATGGCTGCACTAATGTTAAGTTAGGCCTCTTCAGTGAGAACACTCCAAGAAAACAGGACAAGAGTCTTGTGACCTCAGTTTCTTCTTCTTCTCCTTCTCCTTTTTCTTCTTCTTCTTTTCTTTTCTTTCTTTTTTTTTTTTTTTTTTTTTTTTTGGTTTTTTGAGACAGGGTTTCTCTGTGTAGCTTTGCACCTTTCCTGGAACTCGCCTGCCTCTGCCTCCCAAGTACTGGGATTAAAGGTGTGCGCCACCACCGCCTGGCCCCTCAGTTTCTTTAAAACACACAGAATTGTTTTTTGAATGTACTTTCATGCTATTCCCAGATGTAGCAGATAGGAGTTTACTTCGGATTACTCATTATTGCTTGCTGATGTTACTCAATTCAATTTTTAAACTTATCCTTAAATGCCTCTATGGAAGAACATGATTTTGCCATGTGCAGCTTGTCCTTGTGATTGTATACAGCTTGAACTCATGAGAACTTTGCTTGTGTGATGATTTTTAACTCTCAGAGTGTGTTGGCTATTCTTGGTTGTCAACTTAACTATATCTGGAATGAACTATAATCCAGAAATGGAGGGTACATTTGTGATTCAGATCTTGAGGCTAGATGACACACACCTTTAATCCAGACTTTCTGTTGGAGGCCTATAAAAGGACAATGGAAGGAGCAAAGAGTGTTCTTCACCTCGGTCAGCCCATCCATTTCTTCTTCAAGATCCCAACAGACCAGCTGAGACACTCAGCCTTGTAGGACTGAGTAGCTACTAAATTCTTGGACTTTCGATTCATAACTAGCCATTATTGGACTGCAGCCTGTGTGGTATTGTATTCCCAAAAATATTGTGCAGGCTAATAAACATATCTGAGGTCAGAGAACAGGACATCCACAATTTTAAACATGAGTATAGGCAGTGGTAGCACAAGCCTTTAATCCTAACCTCTGGATCTCTGAGTTCAAGGCCACATTAGAAACAGCCAAGCTGGGTGACCACGCCTTTAATCCCAGAAACCCAGGCTTTAATCCCAGGGAGTGACAGCAGAAAGAGAAAGATTATATAAGGTGTGAAGACCAGAAACTAGAAGCATTTTGGCTGGTTAAGCATTTGGCTGGTTAAACATTCAGGCTTAGGAGCCTCACAGTTCAGCTGAGATTCATTGGGATGAGGACACAGAAGCTTCCAGTCTGAGGAAACAAGACCAGCTGGGGAACTGGCGAGGTGAGATCGCTGTGGCTTGTTCTGTATATCTGATCTTCCAGCATTCACCCCAATAACCGGCTCAGGTTTGATTTTATTAATAAGAACCTTTAAGATTCATACTACAGACTTGTAAGTCATTCTAATAAATTCACACACACACACACACACACACACACACACACACACACACACACATTCATTCTGTAAGTTCTGTGACTCTAGAGAACTCTGACCAGTGTGGTTCTAGAGAAACTGAAGTATAAGGATGAATCTTTTAAGTATGCGGAATAGGCTTTTAAATTTACCAGCACCTTCAGCTACAGAAGCCTCTCCAGTCACCGTTTCTCCTGGGAACTTGGAAAGTACTGAAAGCCCATGGTGTAAACCATATTCAAAACTTAAAGAGATAATAATGCCTTTGATTAATGTTATATTTGAAACTTTTGACAGTTTGGGGGAAAATAAGGAAAATTATGCTGCTGGTTTGCGGTGATATTTGTATATGCTCTAACAAATAAAGCTTGCATGAAGATAGGAGGACAGAGCCAGCCACAGAGTTAGCCATAGAGGCCAGGCAGTGGTGGCACATACCTTTAACCCCAGCACTTGAGAGACAGAGGCAGATGGATCTCTGTGAGTTCAAGGCCACCCTGACTGGCTCTATTTCCAGTGTAAAAGAGAAACAAAGCCAGGTGGTGATGGCACACACCTTTAATCCCATCACTAGAAAGGTTGAGAAAGGAAGTGATATGGCTGGGTGGAGAAAGGAATACAAGGTGGGAAGAGACTGGAGTTTGGCCCTTTTGGCTGAGGACTGTCCGAGGATTAGTGGAGACAGTATCTTCTCCTTTTGGCTGGGGAGTTGGCAGGTGAGAAGTGGCTGTGGCTTATTTCCTCTGATCTTTCAGCATTTACCCTGATATCTGGCTCTGGGCTTTTATTATAAGACCAATTAGGATTTGTGCTACACTGGTTGGTTGCTCTTACCATCTCTGGATTAATTGCTATAGGATAGGAATGAACTCCATGATAAAATTAACCAACTTGAGAATACAAAAGACAACAATGAATTTAGTGGTAAAGTTGACTGGCTCCAAATGCACATAAAGAGTGTAGAGGTTTCTAAGTGTGCCCTGGAAGAGAATCTTCTCTCCAGCAGCCACAGAGCTTAAGTTGCAGAAAATCAAGCTGAAAGCCCTCATTATTAAAAAATTCAAGTCTCAGTCTTAGGGTGTCAGCAGTTAAAGTAAGGGCATTAATTGGTAAAGAATGGGATCCTGTAACTTGGGATGGGGATGTGTGGGAGGACCCTATTGAAGCTGAGAATTTTGAACCCTCATATTCTCATATTCTCACCTGAGGAAGTAGTACCCTCAGCCCCACCCCTTGAAATACTGCTCTTTTAACCTTCCACTGAGGAAATTAGTCCTTCATTGTTTACTAAACCAGCAGGGACTTTTTCTGAAGGAAATGCTATGCAAGACAACACTGATGTCCCTCAAAGCCCATCAATAGTTGTCTCCAGACCTACAGCTAGACTCAAGACAAAGCAGGTCCTAGAGGGGAAGTAGAAAGTGTGTCCATGAGGAGGTGTGCTACACTACTAAAGAGCTTAATGAGCCTGCCAATTCATTCAAGCAGAAGTCTGGGGAATATGTGTGGGAATGGCTTTTAATGGTGTGGGATAATAGTAGCAGGAACATAAAACTGGATCAGGCTGAGTTTATTGATATGGGCCCACTGAGTGGAGATTCTAGATTTAATATGGAAGCTTACACAGTTAAAAAAAAGTGTGAAAAGTTTGTTTGAATGAAGCATTTGTCAAAAGCTGGCCTACTGAAAAGGAGTTGGAGATGCCTGATATCCTTTGGTTTAGTGATGATGAAGGGATTTTAAGGCTCAGGAAAATTGCAATGCTAGAGTGGTTACATTGTGTAAAACCTGCCCTCCACAATGGGAAGGCCCAGAAGACATGCCCTCAGGCATCCAGTTATATGCAAAATGGTGAGAGGGGCACCAGCTCATTTGACAAGCTTCATTGTTGCCCTTTTTCTTGTCTCAGACCTTAGGGTTGAAGATTCTGCTGCTCAGTTGGATGAGTTAAATGTAATGGTTTTAATTGGGTCCTGAGGTAGCAGGGGCCAGCTGGCAGCATTGAATCGCCAGAGGCAAGGTGGTTGTAGCTATCATAATGGACATCATAGACAAAACAATGTTCATAATGGCCTGACCCATAATGGTCAGCACAAGCAAGGTAAATTTTATAGTGGCATGACTCATATGGACTTTTGGTACTGGCTAATCAATCACGTAGTTTCCATACATGAAATAGGTAAGAAGCCTACTGCATTTCTGTTTGAGCTGTATAAGCAGAAAATTTCTCAAACAAATGAAAGAAAGGCTCCATGGATCATGGCAAAAGACAGTCTTGGCCAGTGATCCAGTTTCCATGCTTGAGCCAGTTTGCAGACCCAGAACTTCTTGAATGAAGCGGTGGCTAGGTTCCCCTGAGGAAGGACCCTGATAAGATACCTAAAAGTTTTACAGTTAGCCTTTCTCTAGTTCTTCCCCCAGAGGGACCTGAGGCCTTTTACAAGGGTAACTGTACACTGGGGGAAAGAAAACAGTCAGACTTTCTGGGGTCTGTTGGATACTGGTTGTGAACTGACACTGATTCTGGGAGACCCTAAGAAACCTTGTGGCCCTCCAGTTAAAGTAGGGGCTTATGGAGGTCAGGTGATTAATGGAGTTTTATCTAATGTCTGACTCATAGTATGTCCAGTAGGTCCCTGAACTCATGCTGTGGTTATTTCTCCAGTTCCAGAATGTAGAATTGGGATAGATATACTTAGAAGTTGTCAGAATTCTCACATTGGTTCCCTGACCTGTGGAATGAGGGCTGTTATGGTGGGAAGGCTAAACGGAAGCCTTCAGAGTTGCCTGTGCCAGGGAAAATAGTGAGTCAAAAACAATATCACATTCCTGGAGGAATTGAAGAAATTAGTGGCACCATAAAGGACCTGAAAGATCCAGGGATGGTGGTTCCCACCACATCTCCCTTTAACTCTCCCATCTGGCCAATGCAGAAGACAGATGGATTGTGGAGAATGACAGTGGATTATAAAAAACTCAATCAGGTAGTGACTCCCATTGCAGCTTCTGTACCAGATATGTTGTCCTTTCTTGAGCAGATTAACACATTTCCTGGTACATGGTATGCAGCTATTGCCTTTTTCTCAGTACCTGTGCATAAGGACCATTGGAGCAATTTGCTTTCAGTTGGCAAGGCCAGCAGTATGCCTTTACTATTTATAAAGGAGAGTTATATGAACTCTCCAGTCCTGAGTCATAACTTAAAAGAGATCTTGATCATCTGTCTCTTCCACAAAGTATCATATTAGTGCACTATATTGATGACATTATCTGATTGGACCAAGTGAGCAGGCGGTAGGAAAAACTTTGACCTCATTGGTAACACATATACCTGTCAGAGGATGGGAAACAAACCCAACCAAAATTCGAAGACCTTCTACCTCAGTGAAATTCTTAGGAGTCCAGTGGTGTGGGGCAGGCAGAGATATTTCTTCTAAGGTGAAGAATTAGTTATTGCATCTGGCCCCTCCCACCACCAAGAAAGAAACACAATGTTTAGTGGGACTATTTGGATTCTGAAGATAGCACATTACTCACTTGGATGTGTTACTTTGGCCCACATACCAAGTGACTCAGAAAGCTGCTAGCTTTGTGTGGGACGTGGAACAGAAGAAGGCTCTTCAACAGGTCCAGGCTGATGTGCAGGCTGTTCTACCACTTGGACCACATGATATGGCAGACCCTATGATACTTGAGGAGTCAGTGGCAGATAGGGATGCTATTTAGAGCCTTTGGCAGGGCCACATAGGTGAATCACAGAAGAGACCTTTGGGATTTTGGAGCAAGGCTCTGCTATCATCTACAGACAACTTCTCCCTTTGAAAGACAGCACATGGCCTGCTATTGGGCCTTAGTGGAAATTTAACGTTTGATAATGGGCCACCAAGTTGCCATGTGACCTGAGCTGCCCATCATGACCTGGGTGTTATCTGACCCACCAAGTCATAAAGCAGGACATGCACAGCAGCAATCTATTATCGAATTGAAATGGCATATACATGAATGGGCCTGGGCAGGTCCTGAAGGCACAAGCAAGGTATATGAAGAAATTGCCCAAATGCCTATGGTTTCTACTCCTGTTACAATGCCATATGCTGCCAAGCATGCACCTAGGGTTTCATGGGGGTTCCTTATGATTGGCTGACTGAGGAAGAGAAGACTGGGGCAGGGTTTACTGATGGTTCTGCACATTATACATTCACGACCCAGAAGTGGACAGCTGTAGCATTACAACTCCTTTCTTCAACAACCCTGAAAGATACTGGTGAAGGGAAATCTTCACAGTGGACAGAACTTCAGGCAGTGCACATGGTCATACAGTTTGTTTGGAAGGAGAAATGGCCAGATGTGCGGTTGTTCTTGATTTGTGGTCTGTAGCCAGTGGATTGGCTGGATGGTCAGGGACTTAGAAAGAGCATGATTGGAAAATTGGTGAGAAAGACGTCTGGGGAAGATGTGGATAGATTCTCCAAATGGACAAAGGATGTGAAGATACTTGTGTCCTGTGTAAATGCTCATCAAGAGGTAACTTCAGCTGAGGAGGAATTCAATAATCAAGTAAATAGAATGACCCATTCTGTGCACAGTCAGCCTCTTTCCCCAGCCATTCCTGTCATTGCCCAATGGGCCCATAAACAAAGTGGCCATGGTGGCAGAAATGAGGGTTATGCATGGGCTCAACAACATGGACTTCCACTTACCAAGGCTGACGTGCTACAGCTTCTGCTGAGTGCCAGATCTGCCAACAGCAGAGACCAACATTGAGACCCAGATATGGCACCATTCCTCAGGGTGACCAGGCAGTGACTTGGTGGTAGCTTGACTGCATTAGACAACTTCCTCCATGGAAAGGGCAATGTTTATTCTTATTGGAGTAGATACTTATTCTGGTTATGGTTTTGCCTTTCCTGCACATAACGCTTCTGCCAAAACCACCAACTGTGGACTTACAGAGTGCCTTATCCACCATCATGGTATTCCACACAGAATTGTTTCTGAGCAGGGAGCTCACTTCACAGCCAGAGAAGTGTGACAGTGGACACAAAATCATGGAATCCACTGGTCTTACCATGTCCCCCACCATCCTAAAGCAACTAACCTGATAGAATGATGGCATGGCCTTTTGAAGACACAGTTAAAGTACCACTTAGGTGGCAGCAGCCTAGAGGACTGGGCTGTGTTCTCCAGAATGAGGTGTATGATTCATTTTTAAAATATATTCATTTTATTTTTTTCTTTTCTTTTTTTAAACTTTCTTTTCTTTTTCTTTCTTTTTTTAAAGATTTATTTATTTATTTATTATGTACACAGATGAGGTTGCCAAATCTTATTAGTTGTGAGCCACCATGTGGGTGCTGGGAATTGAACTCAGGACCTCCTGAAGAGCAGTCGGTATTCTTAACCTCTGAGCCATCTCTCCAGCCCTATTTTTTTTTTCATACAGATATTTGTGTTTTAATTTTACATGTCAGCCATGGGTTCTCCTGTCGTCCCCCCTCCTGCCCCCGCCCCCGCCTTTCTCCCAGCCCCTTCCCCCATTCCCATCTCCTCCAGGGCAAAGACTCCCCTGGTGATTCAGTTCAACCTGGTAGATTCAGTACAGGCAGGTCCAGTCCCCTCCTTCCACGCTGAGCAAAGTGTCCCTGCATAAGCCCCAGGTTCCAAACAGCCAGTTCATGCACTAAGGACAGGTCCATATACACAATAGAGTACTACTCAGCAGAGAAAAACAATGACATCGTGAGGTTTGCAGGCAAATGGATGGATCTAGAAAAAATCATCCTGAGTGAGGTAACCCAGACTCAGAAAGACAAACATGGTATGTACTCACTCATAGGAGGATACTAGATGTAAAACAAAGATGACTAGACTGCTACACAACTCCAGGGAGGCTACCTAGAAAACAGGACCCTAAGAAAGACACTCGCCCAATGACAGAGAAATGGATGGGATCTACATGAACAACCTGGATGACAGTGGGAGTAATGAAGGGCAAGGTTTGAGGGAAACAAAGCTTAGGGGAGCAGGAGATCCCAGCTGGATCAAGAACAGAAAGGGAGAACAAGGAATAACAGACCATGATAAATGAAGACCACATGAGAACAGGAATAGGCAGAGTGCTGGAGAGGTCCCCAGAAATCCACAATGATACATCCTCTGTAGACTGCTGGCAATGGTCGAGAGAAAGCCCAAACTGATCTACTCTGGTGATTGGATGGCCAAACACCCTAATGGTCATGCTAGAACTCTCATCCAATAACTGATGGATGATTTGAATCAGTGTCCAGTATATGGTACAGTTTCTCCCTTAGCTGGGATCCACAGGTCCAGGAATCAAGGTGTGGAAAAGGGAATAATTCCACTCACTATCACCGTTAGTGATCCACTAAGGAAACTTTTGCTTCCTGTTCCTGTAACCTTAAGTCCTGCTGGTCTAGAAGTTTTGTTCCTGCCAGGAGCCACAACAAACACTCCATTGAACTAGAAGCATTAGAAGCCCTGGCCACTTTGGGCTTCTAATGCCGTTAAACCAATAGGCTAAGAGAAAAGTGAGTGTTAGGGAGGGTGATTGATCCAGATTACTAGGGGAAAGTGGGTTGCCTCTTCACGATGGAGGTAAAAAAGTTTATGTCTAGGGATCTTTTAGGGTGTCTCTTGGTGATTATGCAAGTTGTGACAGCTGCTCTTGTCACCTTTGACCTGTGATTAAAGTCAATGAGAAACTACAACAGCCTAATTCAGGCAGGATGGCAAAGGGCACAGACACTTTAGGAGTGAAGATGTGGGTCACTCCTCCAGGAAGAGCCAAGACCTGCTGAGGTTCTTACTAAAGGTGGAGGAAACACAGAAGAGGAAGGTAGTTCTAAATACCGTCTAAGGCCATGAAACCAGTTACAGAAATGAGGATTGTAATTGATATGAGTGTTTCTGTTATATTTTGTTAAGAATGAATTTTTATAGATATTTGTGTTTCCTTTCTTCAATTTCTTTATCATATGTTGTAACATCAACTAAGAGAATATCAATGTTTATATTTAAGTTTGAGATACTAAAGAATGTCTCTGAAGGGATAATGCTACTTATTCTATATTTATAATGCATTGTGGTTGTATGAGTGATAGTTATATAATGTTAGGCATAATTATGACCTGGTTAAATATATAATGTGTTTATGACTGTATGTGAAATAGTTATATTATGTTTAGGTGCTATTATGGCCTGGTTATTGTTTTCATTTGGAAAGTAATCACAATATAAGGAGATACGATTGTGTGTTAAGTTGACAAGGGGTATATTGTGATGGCTATTCTTGGATGACTTCATCTGGAATTAACTAAAATCCAAAAATGGAAGGCACACCTGTGAGGGGCTTTTGCTGATTTGAAGTAGGTAGATCCACTTCTAATTCAGATTTTTGAGGGAGGAAAACACATACATTTAATCTTGGCCACAACTTGTTGCTGGAAGCCTACATAAGGACGTGGAAGAAGGAAACTTTTGTTTTTGCCTGCTTTCTCTCTCCCTACCTAGGAAGTCCATTCCTTCACTGGCATTAGAGCCTACTTCTTCAGGAGTTCAGTGTAGACTGAAGGCCAGCTGAGACATTTACCCTGCTAGACTGACCAACTATTGGATTCTTGGACTTTCTGTTCACAGCCAGTCAATGTTGAATTACCTGAACTGCAGCCTGTGAGTCACTCTAATAAATACCATATATTTGTATATGTATATAATATATATAGATATAGATTCATTCTGTAAATTCAGTTCCTCTAGGGAACCCTAACTAATACGCTCCTGTCACATTATGATTCTTTCAAAGTTAGAAGAGGAGGATTCACAGATGAAAAAAGATATCCCAGAAGAAACTGAAGAGACAAACATTTATGGTGGGGGAATAAATTTAGCATAAAATAAATGCAAATAAAATAAAAGTAATACAGAGAGAGAGAGAGAGAGAGAGAGAGAGAGAGAGAGAGAGAGAGAGACTTAACATACAGAATTTCCAAGGTACATACCTGAGAGAATTGAAAGTACCTATCTGTCCAAAGTTAACCACAAATATATAGAAGTAACAGTATTTGCATAATCACCAAGTAGATACATCTCCAATGTCTATCAACAGAGCAACACACAATTGAATTAAGTATGTCTCTACAATGGCTATTACTTGCAACAGGGAAGTATATTCTGATAAGTGTCACAACACACTGACAAGTGGGACTGGTACCTAAGACCAAGTACCTGTGCCAGGAGTTGTGACAGCTGCTCTTGTCACCTTTGACCTTTCCTAGCTCCTAGTTTCCCCTTTACCTTTCCCACTACCTGTCTTCACCACAGGCTCAGCTAAACTGTTCTTGTGCTTTTTTTGGCTGTCTTCAGACTCAGCAATGATACAAAAGTCTCGATAATGCTTTAAATACATTGTCTTAAGTCAGCTCCAAATACAGTCTGGTTGGTTTTCCCCAGTCAGCCCCAAACACATCTGGTTGGTCTTCCTTACTCCTATCTCATGCTCTTCCCTTGGGTCCCTTGGCACCTGCCCTAGTGCTACAACATGAGCTCCCACTGTACTACTCTCTGGCAGGACCCAGATTTGGTCTCATTTCTAAGAGGCTGGCTGCAAGTCTTTATTTACATGGTATGATGGCTAATTTTGGTTGTTAATTTGACTACAACTGGAATTGACTAAAACTCAAGGAGCTAGGCATGCATGTGTAGAGTTTTGTTGACTGGATCATTTAAGATGGGAAGATCCACTATAAGTCTGGTCCACACATTCTTTTGGTAGCCCACATAAAAAGACATGGAAGAAGAAAGCTTTGCTTTTTGCCTGCTGGCTTTCACCCTTACTGGCAAGTTCATCTACCCTGGTGCTGAGGCATTTATTCATTGGTGTTACTTTTTTTTTTTTTTTATATGTAGAGCTGAGGATCAAACCCAGGGCCTTGCGCTTGCTAGGCAAGCACTCTACCACTGAGCTAAATCCCCAACCCCAGAACTTACTTCTTTAGGATTCCAACATAGACTGGAGAGTAGCAGCTCTCTAGGTATTCCCCAGGATTCCAGCACCAGATTGGGATTTCTGAGATATGCAGTCTAGTGGACTAAACAACTTCAAGATTTTTTGCCTTCCCATTGTGAGACAGCCATTGTTGGACTTTTTGCACAGCAGCCTGTAAGCCATTCTAACAAATCCGTGTGTGTGCGTGCGTGCGTGCGTGTGTGTGTGTGTGTGTGTGTGTGTGTGTGTGTTCATTCTATAAGTTCTGTTCCTTCAAACAACATTCACTAACACATGGGTTCCCTAGGTGTGTCCTCACAGCCCTATCTCTGTCCTTTGAAACTGGGACACTGTTGTCACTTGTATACTTTATACTCTGCATTGGATGATGAGCTTGAGAGGCAGACACTCACCCTGAAATGCCAGCTCCCACGGATCAGCTTTCTTTTATGTTACCAGGTGGTACCTCTTCTCCTTAGCCTGACACCCCAACCATCCACAAGTGCTCATGGTCAGGAGGAAATGAATAGGCCTGGCAGCCAAGATGCACAATGCAGCTAGAGTCCTTTGGATACAAAGCAGCTTCTAATTCATTTGTGAACTCCTACTTATTAACTACCTCCCTTAGTTAGGGTTTCTATTGCTGTGAAGAGACACCATGACCACAGCAACTCTAACAAAGTGAAAACATTAATTGAGGTGGCTTACAGTTTCAGAAATTTAGTCCTTTATCATCATGGTGGGACATGGTGGCATGCAGGCAGACATGGTGCTGGAGAAGGAGCTGAGTGCTCTACAATCTGCAGGCAGCAGAAAGAGTCTGTGTCCACACTGGGCATAACTTGAGCATATATGAGACCTCAAAGCACCCCCCCACACACACAGTGACACACTTCATCCAACAAGGCCACACCTACTCTAACAAGGTCACACCTCCTAATAGTGCCACTCCCTATGGGGACCATTTTCTTTCAAACCACCATAGTACCCATCTGGTCAATGTGAAATACTGCCCGTGTTATATGTGTTGTCTTCTGTTTTCTGTAAGGATCAAAGTCAAAATAGGGGGTACTGTCAGCATTTTCCAACCATCATTGGAAGAAAACCAGTTTTGATTTTGCAAATATTTATTATTTAAAGCACATTAAGATGGACCAGAGGAAAAGCCTGACTTTGGTAAGTTCTAATGTCTCCTGGGTGACAGTTGTCCTGCTGTGCCCCACTTCTGTTTATACTGCCATCACTACATTTGATGTTTAGTGTTGCATGACTTGCTAAATTGGTCTTAAAATAAAAACCCAGTACCAGATATTGGGGTAAATGCTGAAAGATCAGAGAGACAAAGGAACAAGTCACTGCCACATCTTACCTCTAGGACTCCTCAGCCTGAAAAAGCTTTAGTTCTTGTCTCCTCACTCCTTATATACCTTTCTCTACCCGGCCATATTACTTCCTTCCTAGTGCTGAGATTAAAGGCCTGTGTGCTTTCCAAGCAAAGTCATGAGATCTCAAGTTCTGTGATTAAAGGTGTGTGTGTGCCACCTCTGCCTGGCTCTGGTTTCTCTCCTAGACTGAGTCAATCTCATGTAGTCCAGGGTGGCTTTGAAATGACAGAGATCCAGATGGATCTTTGCCTCCCAAGTGCTAGGATTAAAGGTGTATGCTACCACTGCCTGGCCTCTGTTTAATCTAGTGGCTTGTTCTTTTCTCTGATCTTCAGGCAAATTTTATTATGGTACACAATATATCACCACAGTTTAGCTTATCTTTGGCAAGCTCTTCCTGCACAGTTACAAAGTATCTTTATGAGGAACCACTAGTCTCAGCCTGGAAGAAGCTTCCCTCAGTGCCCATGGACTTCTGTACCAGGCAAACACATCTCACCAGCAAAGTGGAAAGGTGGGGAAAAATTCAAGGCCAAGAGATAGTTAGTTCTATGATCAAGATCTGAGAAAAAAGTTAATTCCTGATTGGTATTAGGCCAGGGTCAGATTCTTTGTCAGTTGAAATTAATTACACATTCAGAGTCAAGGTAAGAATGGGTAGTTTATTGTTAAACATTAGGGTTATACTTAGTGTTAGCATCAGGGTTATAGTTGTATTAAACCTAGTTCAGAATCTGTGTTCTGACTTGGGTTAGGTCAGGGTTAGTTTCAGGTTAGAGTAAAAATCAAGTTTGGCATTAGTTAGGTCAGGAGTTAGAGTCAGTCAGGATAATGATGAGGTAATGTTTAGAATCCAGTTCATTGTTAGGTCCATGGTTTGAGTTCAGAGTCAGATTTAGAATGAGGTTCAAGGGTATGATTAGTGTGAAGGAGAGGTCAGGCTTGTGGTCAAGACCATGATTATGTATCAAATATTGATTTCAGAGTCAGGATCAGAGTTAGGTATGGATCAGAAAACAGTTGGAAAGATCTACTTGACATTGGTTTATTATTAACTGCTTGTTGCACCTAATATTGGGGAAGTGTAGGGACTTCAGACATTATTTATGTGAAAGACCTCTTCTAAAAGGCTTCTGAGCCTTCTGCTTTGGTCCCTGTGAACTTCTCAGAGGTGTTCTCTCATGAAAAGCTTCTGGGGCCTTCTGGTGCTGTTCCTGCCCCTGTAGTGAGCTGGAAAAAAAGCCAGTACTGTTAGCTACTTTCAGATGGGAAGCACAGGGTGGGGCTTTGGATGGCCTTTGGCTGACTGTTATCCTTCCTAAAAGGCTTTTGTCTTTACCTTGAAGCCTCTTGGACATATCCAGTCATTTTTCTTATTAATTTATTATTCTTTGACACTTTCACATACATATGTAATATTTTGGTCATTTTCAGCCCCATTGCTCCCTCTCATCTCTCTCCTACTCCCGTTGTACCCTTCTTCCAAACAGGTCCCATTTTCTTTCCTTTAAAAATAATTTCCTGGGGGATGGAGAGATGGCTCAGAGGTTAAGAGTGCTGCCTGCTCTTCCAGAGGTCCTGAGTTCAATTCCCAGCACCCACATGGTGACTCACAGACATCTGTAATGAGATCTGGTGCCCTCTTCTGGCGTGCAAGGATACATGCAGGCAGAATGTTGTATACATAATAAATAAATAAATAAATCTTTAGAAATGATTTCCTTTACTTTTGTGATTATAGTTACATGATTTCTCCCTTCCAAACCTCCTTCCAAACCCACCCATAGGCCCCTCCTTGCTCTCTTTTCAAATTCATGGCCTCTTTTTTCATTAGTTATTGTTAAATGCATCTATCTATCTATCTATCTATCTATCTATCTATCTATCTATCTACATATATTCCTAAATATGACTTGCTCAGTCTGTATTATTCAGTTGTGTGTATGTTTTCAGAGCTGGCCATTTGGTATTGAATAACCAATTGATGTGCTCTTCCCTGGAGAAGACTATTTCTTCCTCTCTCAGCATTCCTTAGTTGCCTGGAGTTCCTTGTATGGGGTGGAGGCCTCCTGGGCTTTTCCAATCCACTTTTACATGTCTGTTATTGTTCTTGCTCAGCTCATGTTTATGCCTGTTTGTTTATGACTGTAGCTTCTGACATTACTAGGAAGATGGGTTGTCACAGCAAACTCCTTGTTCCTCTAGTTCTTTTTTTTTTTTTTTTTTTTTTCATGCAAGCTGACAGGTCCACTTCGGGCTTCTGCAGTTGCTAAGTTTCTTTTGCTTCTCTAGTTTTTCTTAGCTTCTTTTCACTTCCCTAACTTCTCTTAGCTTTTTCTACAGCTTCTTTGGCTTCTTCTTTTGCCTTGGTGACCTCAGTCTTTTATTATCATAAGTAAAGGGGGAACAGAAAGAAAAGGGGAAATAACCATAACCAATCAAAATGCAGAGTTGTGGAGCAGTCCCAGCCGATACATCTATATAACAACTGCTGCACCTAAGGCTCAGGGAACATTTCAGAAGAGAATGTAAGAACTAGAAGAACATTTTGGGAATGACCAGCAGTTGTTATGTAGATGTATCAGCTGGGACTGCTCCACAAATCTGTATTTTGATTAGTTATGGTTTTTTATAATATCCCCTTTCTTTCTTTTTTGAGCTGAGCTGAGGATCGAACCCAGGACCTTGTGCTTACTAGGCAAGCGCTCGACCACTGAGCTAAATCCCCAACCCAATATCCCCTTTCTTTTGCAAAGAGAAGTTTCCATGATGAGGAGTAAAGACAACTAATCTGTGGGTATATGAGCAAATAGTTAGGATATAGTTAGGGATTGTCCTGATTTAGTAGAGCAGCTGTTGTAGGTCCTCCTCCAAGAGCCCTGGGTAGTTGGGTAGGTTTCCAGGATTAGGTATTATTTCCCTCTTGTTGAGTGAGTCCAATTAGAAAGCTGCTGCCTAGTGCCAAGGTCTGCGTGTCACTACTACATCCTTAGGGTTATTGTGCCATGCTGGTGGTTGTTGTGGTTCCTAGGCATTATAGCTGGGTAGGACTGTTGGTTGCCTCCCTCCTTTGGAAGCTTGTATGGCACTTTTTGGTATCATGAAAACTAGTCTTCAGGGAGAAGGCATTCAGATCAGTTCCTGATCAGCAGCTTCTAGGCTCTGCTTCTGAAAGATATGGTATCACCAGCAATAGGGACTTACCTTCCATCTCGGGTGGGGGTGCACCAAGCAATAGTTTGTAATGTTTGGGAGTTGCTTGGACAACCCAGACTAACAATTCAAAAGGGGGATCCTCATGCCTGGTGTTGGGGTTTTTGGTTCTTGGAGGGAACATTGTCAACCCAGATGAAAAATCTTCATTTAAACTATCTATATATACTTATACACAGACTTACATGTATTATAGTTGTTTATTTTTAGGTAGATATTATAGTAGGTATATATTATTCCCTATGACATTTTCAGACATTTTTACCATATTTATCTCCCTCTCACCATCCTAAATTAGAGCTCCTGTTTTTCCCATTTCCCTGATCGGATAGATTACTTGTACCCTGCTATTCTATTCTCTATTGCTCCTCCACTTGCTACCTTGGCAGTGGTCCCTTTTTACTTTTCCAGTTTCTGCTGTTATTGCAGGAAATATATTCACATCTAAAAATTTGGAGCTAGAAACCTCTGACAACAGAACATACAACATTTATCTTTCTGGGTCTGGGTTACCTCATTCAATATGATCTTTCCTAATTCTGTGTGAATTTACCTGTGAAATTTGTGGTTCCATTCTTCTTTACAACTGAATAGAATTCCATAGTGCATATGTACCATATTTTCATTATCCATTCACTGGTTGAAGGACATTTAGGTTGATTCCATTTCCTAACTAATGTGAATAAAGCAGCAATGAAAATGGTTGAGCAAGTACTTGTGGAGTAGGATGTTGAGTCCTTTGGGTATATGCCAAGGAGTGATATGGCTTGGTCATATGGTAAATTTATTTTTAGCTTTTTGAAGAGTCTCCACACTAATTTCTGGAGTGGCTGAATCAGTTTGCAATCCCATCAACAGTAAATAAAGCCTTTTCCCCACACCTCTGCAGCATTGGTTATCAGTTGTTTTGTTTATCTTTCACACTCTGACCTGGGTGAGATGAAATCTCAAAGTTGTTTTGATTTGCATTTTCCTAATTGCTAGGGACCATGAACATATTTGGAGATATTTCTTAGCCATTTTTTTTCTTTTGAGAACTCTATTCAGAACCCAGTCTCAAGTTTTGAATAGGTCTATTTTTTTTTGACTCTTTGTTTTTTGAATTATTTGTATATTCTGGATATTAAACCTCTGTTAGATGTATAGCTGGCAAAGATTGTTTTGCATTCTGTGGGCTTCTTCTTCACCTGGTTGTTTCTTTAGCAGAGCAGAAGTTTTTATTTTTCTTGCTTTCTTGAGGTCCCAATTGTCAATTGTTGGCCTTAGTGCTTGCACAAATGAAGTCCTATACAGGAAGTCCTTTCCCACACCTATCTCATGTAGGATACTGTCCATGATTTCTTTCAGCCTTTTCAGTATTGCAGATGTTTGATACATTTGGAATTATTATTATTATTTTTTTTTGTTTTTTGAGACAGGGTTTCTCTGTGTAGTTTTGGTGCCTGTCCAAGATCTTGCTATGTAGACTGGGCTGGCCTTGAACTCACAGAGACCCACCTGGCTCTGCCTCTCGAGTGCTGGGATTAAAGGCGTATGCCATCACCACCTGGCTTGGAGTTAGTTTTTGTGCAAGATGAGAGATCCAGGTCTTCTTGCACATGGACATCCAGTTTTCCCAGCAACATTTGTTGAAGATGTTTCCTTTTTCTTCAACTTATGTTTTTCCATCTTTGTCAAATATTAAGTGAATGAAGTTATGTGTACTCATGTTTGGGTCTTCAATGTTTTTTCCCATGGCTTGACATGTCTGTTTGTGCCTGTACCATATTGTTTTTATTATTATGGTTCTGTAATATATCTTAAGATCTGGAATGGTAATTTATCCAGCGTTGTTCTTTTTGCTTAGGATTATTTTGGCTATTTTTTGTGGTTCCATATGAATTTTAGGATAGCATTTTCTATTTCTGTGAAAAATGAGATGGGGATTTTGATTGGGACTGTTGTGAATTTGTAAATAGCTTTTGGTCAAATGGTTATTTTTCACAATATTAATTCAATCAATTCATGATCATGGGATGTCTTTTGCTACTTCTTTCTTCAGACCTTAAAAGTTTATATTATAGAGGTCCTTCATTTCCTTGGTCAAGTTTATTCCTAGATATTTTCTTAGATGCCATTGTGAATGGAAGTCTGTCCATGATTTCTTTCTCTGAATATTTGTTGTTAATATGTAGCAAAGGTATTAACTTGTGCAGGTTGATTCTGTATCCTGCCACATTGCTGAATTTATTATTTCTAGAAGTTTTCTGGTAGAATTTTTGGGATAGCTAATCTATAATAAGTCATCTGAAAATAGGAATAATTTGACTTATTTCCTTATTTGTATCCATTGACTTTCCTTCTCTTGCCATATTCTTTCAGATAGTGCTTCAAAAGCAATATTGAAAAGGAATAGGGATAGGGGATATCCCTGTCTTATTCCTGACTTCAATAGGATTGCTTCAAGCTTTTCTCCATCGATAATGATCTTGGTTGTGGGGTTTTCCATACATAGTTTTATGTGGAGGAGAGTTCCCCCTGCTCCACATCCTCTCCAGCATAAGCTGTCTTCTGTGTTTTTGATCTTAGCCACTCTGACAGGTATAAGGTGGTATCTCAGAGTCGTTTTGATTTGCATTTCCCAGATAATTAGGGATGTTGAGCAATTCCTTAAATGTCTTTCAGCCATTTGAACTTCCTCTGTTGAGAATTCTCTGTTTAGTTCTATACCCATTTCTTAATTGGACTGTTGGGCATTTTGATATCTAATTTCTTGAGTTCTTTATATATTCTGGAGATCAACCCTCTGTCAGATGTGGGGTTGGTGAAGACCTTTTCTCATTCTGTAGGCTGTCGCTTTGTCTTGTTGACCATGGCCTTTGCTCTACAAAAGCTTCTCAGTTTCAACAGGTCCCATTGATTGATTGTTTCTCTCAGTGTCTATGCTACTGGTGTTATATTTAGAAAGTGATCTCCTATGCTAATGCATTCAAGAATACTTCCTACTTTCTCTTCTATCAGGTTCAAAGTAACTGGATTTATGTTGAGGTCTTTGATCCACGTGGACTTAAGTTTTGTGCACAGTGACAGATATGGATCTATTTGCAGCCTTCTACACATTGACATCCAGTTATGCCAGCACCATTTGTTGAAGATGCTTTCTTTTTTCCATTGTACATTTTTGGCTTCTTTGTCAAAAATTATATGTTCATAGGTGTGCAGGTTAGTGTCATGGTCTTAAATTCAATTCCATTGGTCCACATGTCAGTTTTTATGCCAGTACCAAGCTGTTTTTATTATGGTAGCCTATAGTAGAGCTTGAGGTTGGGGATCGTGATGTCTCCAGAGGTTGTTTTATTGTACAGGATTCTTTTGGCTATCCTGGGTTTTTTGTTTTTCCATATGAAGTTGAGTATTATTCTTTCCAGATCTGTGAAGAATTGTGTTGGTAATTTGATGGGGGATTGCGTTGAATCTGTAGATTGGTTTTGGTAAGATCGCCATTTTTACTATGTTATCCTGCCTATCCATGAGCATGGGAGATCTTTCCATTTTCTGACATCTTCTTCAATTTCTTTTTTCAGGGACTTAAAGTTCTTGTCATATAGGCCCTTCACATGCTTAGTTAGAGTAACCCCAAGGTATTTTATATCATTTGTGGCTATTGTAAAGGGTGATGTATCTCTGATTTCCTTCTCAGCCTGTTTGTCTATTGTATATAGGAGGGCTACTGATTTTTTTTGAGTTGATTTTGTATCCTGCTATGTTGCTGAAGGTTATTTTTAGCTGTATCCGTTCCTTGGTTGAATTGTTGGGGTCACTCATGTATACTATCATGTCATCTGCAAATAGGGAAAGCTTGACTTCTTCCTTTCCAATTTGTATCCCCTTAATCTCCTTTCGTTGTCTTATAGCTCTGGCTAGAACTTCAAGTACTATATTGAATAAGTATGGGGAGAGGGGACAGCCTTGCCTTGTTCCTGATTTTTGTGATATTGCTTTGAGTTTCTCTCCATTTAATTTGATGTTGCCTGTTGGCTTGCTATAAATTGCCTTTATTATGTTTAGGTATGTTCCCTGTATTCCTGATCGCTCCAAGACCTTTTATCATGAAGGGGTGTTGGATTCTGTCAAATGCCTTTTCTGTGTCTAGTGAGATGATCATGTGTTTTTTTTTTTCTTTGAGTTTGTTTATATGGTGTATTACATTGACGGACTTTCATATGTTGAACCATCCTTGCATCCCTGGGATGAAGCCTACTTGATCATGGTGGATAATTGTTTTGATGTGTTCTTGGAGTCTGTTTGCCAGTATTTTATTGAGTATTTTTGCATCAATGTTCATGAGGGAGATCGGTCTGTAGTTCTCTTTCTTTGTTGCATCTTTGTTTGGCTTAGGAATCAGGGTAATTGTAGCCTCATAGAAGGAGTTTGGTAATATTCCTTCTGCTTCTATTGTGTGGAACAATTTAAAGAGTATTGGTATTAAGTCTTCTTTGAAGATCTGGTAGAATTCTGCACTGAAACCATCTGGTCCTGGGCTTTTTTTGGTTGGGAGACTTTTAATGACTGATTCTATTTCCTTAGGGGTTATTGGACTATTTAAATGGTTTATCTGGTCTTGATTTAACTTAGGTATGTGGTACCTACCTATCCAGAAAATTATCCATTTCTTTTAGATTTTCCAGTTGTGTGGAGTAGAGATTTTTGAAGTATGACCTGATGATTCTCTGGATTTCCTCATTGTCTGTTGTTATCTCTCCCTTTTCATTTCTGATTTTGTTAATTTGGATGCTCTCTTTGTGTCTTTTGGTTAGTTTGGATAAGGGCTTGTCTATCTTGTTGATCTTCTCAAAGAACCAACTCTTTGTTTCATTAGTCTTTTGTATTGTTCTCTTTATTTCTATTTTATTGATTTCAGCTCTCAATTTGATAATTTCCTGGCATCTGTTCCTCCTGGGAGATTTTGCTTCTACCTGTTCAAGAGCTTTCAGGTGTGCTGTCAAGCAACTAGTGTGAGATTTCTCCAACTTCTTTATGTGGGCATTTAGTGCTATGAATTTCCCTCTTAGCACTGCTTTCATAGTGTCCCATAAGTTTGGGTATGTGGTTTGAATTTGAGGTGTGTTTCTTGTATGCAGCAGAAAGATGGGTCCTGTTTTCTTATCCATTCTGTTAGTCTGTGTCTTTTTATAGGTGAATTAAGTCCATTGATATTAAGGGACATTAATGACCAATGATTGTTCGTTCCTGTTATTATTTTTATTTTTTGGTGGTAGTGTGTGTGTACCTCTCTTCTTTGGGGTTTACTGCTGTGGTGTTTTCTATTGCCTGTGTTTTTGAGGGTGTATCTGATTTCCTTAGGTTGGAATTTTCCTTCTAGTGCTTTCTGTAGGGCTGGGTTTGTGGATAAGTGTTGTTTAAATCTGGTTTTGTCTTGGAAGGTCTTGTTCACTCCATCTATGATGATTGAAAGTTTTGTTGGGTATATTAGTCTAGGCTGGCATCCATGGTCTCTTAGTGTCTGCATTATATCTGTCCAGGTCCTTGTGGCTTTCAAAGTCTCCACTGAGAAATCGGGTGTTATTCTGATGGGTTTGCCTTTGTAAGGCCTTTTTACTTTGCTGCTCTTAATATTCTTTCTTTATTCTGTACGTTTAGTTGTTTAATGTGGCGAGGGGACTTTTATTGGGGGTCTAGTCTGTTTGGTGTTCTATAGGCTTCTTGTATCTTCATAGGCATTTCCTTCTTTAAGTTGGGAAAGTTTTCTTCTATGATCTTGTTAAATATATTTTCTGTGCCTTCGAGTTGATATTCTTCTCCTTCCTCTATCCCTATTATTCATAGGTTTTGTCTTTTCATGGTGTCCCAAATTTCTTGGACATTTTGGGTCATGACTTTGTTGGTTTTAGTGTTTTCTTTGACTGATGAATCTATTTCTTCTACTGTATCTTCAACACCAGAGATCCTTTCCTCCATCTCTTGCATTCTGTTGGTTATACTTGCATGTGAAGTTCCTGTTTGTTTACTCGGATTTTCTATTTCCAGCATTCCTTCTGCTAGTGTCTTCTTCATTTTTTCTATTTCTCTCTTCAGTTCTTGGACTGTTTCCCTCATCTGTTTTGTTGCTTTTTCATGATTTTCTTTCAGGGACTTATTGTTTTCTTCTGCTTTATTTCTCCTTTCCTCTAGTTTTTTTTTTTATAGCATTCTTCCCATTTTTTGTTTGTCTGTTCCTCCACTTTATTTTTGATTTCTTCTATATAAGGCTCTAGCCTCTTCATGATGTTACTTATAAGGTTGTTTTCTTCTTCTTCTTCCATTCCATGATGTTCAGGTCTAGCTGTTGGAGAAGGGCTAGGTTCTGCTGATGCTGTATTGCTCTCTTTATTTTGTTGTATGTACTTCTGCCTTGATGTCTGCACATCTCCTCATGGATTTGTTCTTGGTCTTATCAGTTTACTTGGTCCAGACAGAGCTGACAGATTTAGGGAGCCTCTCTCTGGTCCAGATGGAAGCTCTGGGCCGGTTGGGAGCTCTGGTCCAGATGAGAGTGCTGACTGGATAGGAGCTGGGGTGGCTGGACTCTGAGTCTCAGGAAGTCCCTGGGGTCTCCTTATCTTGTCCAGATGGGAGCTCCTCTTGTCCAGATGGGAGTTCCAGGGTAGGATGGAATGCTGGAGGCTGGTTTATAAGTCTCTGGAAGTGGCTCGGATCTCTAGCAGATGGGTGTGGGGGCAAGGCGTTGAAGTTGTAGTGTCCACCAGAGGGTCTCTCTGGTCCAGATGGGAGTTCCGGGGCGGATGGGAGCTGGGGGCTGGTCTCTGAGTCTCAGGAAGTGGCTGGGGTCTTGGGCAAATGGGTGTGGGGGCAGAGGGTGGAGACTGCAGGGTCTGCCTACAGTCTTAAAAAAGGGGAGCCTTCCCGCAGGGCCTGAGGAATGGCCGGAAACTGTGGCCAAGTTGGGCAGGTCCTCCCGGGATGGCTGGTGCCCAGGGGTGCGACCCAGGGGCGGTTGCCTCTCTGACTATAACCCCAGGCACTCACCTCTGGTCCAGATGGGAGTTCCAAGGCAGGATGGAAGCTGGGGGCTGGTGTCTAAGTCTCAGGAAGTGGCTGGGTTCTCCAGCAGATGGGTGTGGGGGCAGTGCATGGAGGTTGTAGGGTTCACCAGAGGGTCTTGGAGAGGGGGAACCTTCCTGGTGGGGATGGGGGGTCCTGCCCTATGGCCAGAACCTGGGGCCCAGTTGGGCAGGTCTTCCCCAGAGTGGCTGGTGCCCAGGGCTGGGACCCAGGTGTGGCTTCTTTAAATTTGTATGTGTGGTTTATTACATTTATTTTCTTGTGTATGTTAAACCATCCCTGAAATGCAGTGATAAAGTCAACTTGGTAATGGTGGATAATCTTCTTGGTGTATGTCTGTATTCTGTTTGCAAATATTTTATTGAGCATTTTCAGTTTGTGTTCATGTGGGATATTGGCTGTTGTTTTCTATCCTGGGGCCATTCAGTGTCAATCTTGTGGCTCTCCAAACTCTTCTGTCCAGGAAAGGGGACTATTAGTTACCTGGGTTATTATGTAAAAGCTGGCCAGAATCAGACTGTGGTGCTGTACTCAGGACTGCTTATTGTTCCTGCTTTGCCCAGTATATTCTAAAGAGACACAGTATCCTCTTTGCAAATTTCCAGCTCTACGTCTGTGGGCCCCCCTCTCCTTTCCTTCCTACATGAGAAATAGGCAGTGAGGGCCTTCATTTCTTTTCCTGTTGCTGTGACAAAATACCTTTAAAAAAGCAACTTGAGGGACAAGTTTATTTTAGCTCACAATTCAAGGTGTGATGGCAGGGAAATCAAGGTGCTAAGATTTGAAAGCAGCTGTTCACGTGGCACCCACAATCAGGAAGGAGAGAGGGAGGAATGCACCTGTCTCTACTTTATACAGTCCAGGACCCCAGGGATTAGTCCACTTACATTTAGGACACGGATTCCCACTTCGATGAACACAAGCAACACAATACCCCCACAAGCACAGGCACAGCCAGAGACCCATCTCCCAGGTGACTCTACACTCTGTCGGGTAGGGTCTGCAGAGTCAGTGACTGCTTGTGAAAGTTGGAATTTGTAGAGAAAACAAGAGAGGAGGGACTTGACTTTTGGGCTGAAACTGGGAATCAGCATCTGGAGAGGGAGTGCAACTTTGGTCATTGGAGGAGGACTTGGAGGACTTAGTGGTACAAGTTGGAACTTGATCTCTGAAGGCAGAGATCCTGACTTGATTTCTGGAAGGAGAGATGAGTACTGAGTCTCTACAAGGAGAGACTAGAACTCATTCTCTCAGGCAAACAGTGAGACTCAGTGAAGCCAATAGGGGAGGTAGCCTCTAGGGAGGAACATAAGTTGAGAGTTGAAATCTGGCACAGGGAAGAGAAGACTGTGTGCCAGGTCGAGTCAGGTGTGAGTGTTTGGTTTGAGAACCTCAGACTCAGTGTCTGACAGGTGAAGGTCAGTGTCCATAACTCTAAACTTTAGCATCTGAAGAGTCTGAAATTTTCATGAACAATCTGTCCTGTTTCATGGAAGTAAGTGGAAGCATGAGACCCTGATAGAAAAAAAAAACAAAAAAAGGACTTTAGGGGCTGGGGAGATGGCTCACTGGCTAATAGTGCAGAGGACCTGGGTTTGGTTCCCAGCACCCATATCAGGTGACTCATAACTAACTGTAACTCCAGATCCAGGGCCAATGCCTTCTGGCCTCCACAGGCACCTGCACATACATGCACAAATGCTGCCCATACTTTAAAAGAAATCTTTTAAAATTGAGAAAAAAGAAACAAAGGATTTTCATAGCAAAAGCAATAGCCAGAGTATTGGCAGCATGTTCAGATTGGTTTTCCACATCCCTCATCTCTCAAGGGGGTGATACAGATGGGTGTATCTGCATGTCTGCACATGTTTATAGCTGGGTTATAGGAGAGCAGCACTGAGGTGGGATTTGTTCTGTTATCATGAGCAGGTTTTGTGTAGGAGATCTTATACCATTTCTCAAGGGAGCTCCCTGAGAAATGACCTGGGTAGTGGGTAGCTTTGCATTTTTGGTATGCCTAGCAACCTCAGGAATTTTGCCGATTGTCATTTTTAGGAGACTGACTAAGGTGCTGAGGAGATAGCTGAGTTGGTAAAGTGCTAAACTTATGAGCATAAGGACCTGACTTTGATCAAAACCCACTTCAACAGCCATGCATTATGTGTATTTATAATCTCTGCAATGAGGAGTTAGAGACAGGTACACAGCCAGTCTAGCCTACTTGGTCAGTTCTAGGCCAACAGAGACCCTGTGGTGTTTTTGTTGTTGTTGTTTGTTTGTTTGTTTGTTTTTTAACTTTTCTTTATTTCTATAATGTTTTTCCTGCGTGTCTCTGCACCATGTACATGCCTAGTGTTTGAGGGGGCCAGAAGAGGTCATTGGATCCTCTGGAGTTACCACGTGAGTGCTAGGAATTGAACCCAGGTCCTCTAAAAGAACAGTCTCTAAAAGAGTATTCATTTTTGTTGTTGTTTTGTTTTGTTTTCGAGACAGGGTTTCTCTGTGTAGCTTTACACCTTTCCTGGAACTTGCTTTGGAGACCAGGCTGGCCTCAAACTCACAGAGATCCACCTGGCTCTGCCTCCTGAGTGCTGGGATTAAAGGCATGCGCCACCACTGCCCGGCATATTCTTAACCACTGTGCCATCTCTACAGTCCCAAGACTCTGTCTTAAAACAAAAGAAAGCCTGGTGGTGGTGGCACATGCCTTTAATCCCAGCACTCGGGAAGCAGAGGCAAGCAGAACTCTGTGAATTCAAGGCCAGCCTGGTCTAGAGAGTGAGTTCCAGGACAGCCAGGGCTACAGAGAAACCCTGTCTTGAAAAACAAAACAAGTTTTTGTCTTTTAGGTTTACCTATTTTATTTCATATATGAGAATTTTTGCCTGCATTTGTGTTTGTGCAGCATGTATGTGTGTAGTGAGGTCTGACCATAGAGATCAGAAGAAGGTATCAGATCCCCTGGGACTGGAGTTACAGATGCTTGCGCACTATTGTGTGAGTGCTGGGAATCGAACCTGGGTCCTTTGTAAGAGCATCAAGCAATTTTAACCAATGAGACAACTCTCTGGTCCTGTTCTAGTTAACCATTAACTTGACACTGTCTAGGCTCACTTGAAAAGGGAGTCTCAACCGTGGGTTGCCCAGATCAAATTGACGTGTGTGTGTGTGTGTGTGTGTGTGTGTGTGTGTGTGTGTGTGTGTGTCTATGGGGGATTTCCTTTATTGTTAATTGATGTAGGAGGGCCCAGCCCACTGTGAGGAGTACCATCTCCTGGGCTGGTGGTCCCGGACCTTTATATAGCAAAGCTAGCTAAGCCTGAGCCTGAGAGTGAGCCATCAAGCAGCCTTCCTCCACGCTTTCTGCCATATCCTTGGCGGTGAGTTCATTCCCTACTCAGAGGTAATGTTATGTGGGAATAGCAAGCACTCTTGCCTTCAGGTTCCTTCCTTGAGTTCCTGCCCTGACTTCCCTTCATGATGGACTGTGACCGGCAAGTGTAAGATGAAACAAGTACTTCCTTCTTCTAAGTAGTCTTTTGGTCAGAGTGTTTTGTTGAAACAGCAAAGCAAATTAGACCAATAATTGACCAGAAAAGACACAGATAGTGCAGAGGCATTAATGCTTGTCATGGGTGGAGTTCCACCACTAGGGAAAGGGGCTATATAGTCTGTGTCCCACTAGACTGTGTTTCCAGGTTGGAGGTCCTAGACAGGAAAGTTGGGCTAAACCGGAGGCTTTTCCTAGACATCTGTTCTTCAGAATTTTCAGAATCCTTCACCATGGTCCTTAGAGCTCCTCAGCCATTCCACTGTGCTCTGACCCACCTTTATGGGTAGATGTGACTTAGCAGGCGAGGTACCTGTACTGCAGAGAGATACCTTATTTTATGCTTCTTAGATTAGATCTCTTGAGGGTTCACAATGAAGTTCTTTTTACCCTCTTTGGAGTCTGGGTGTGACAACTCTGGCTGAATTTCCTTTATTGAGGAATTAAGTAGAGACGAAATAATATATGGACAAGAGGGGGTAGATAGAGGAGATGTCTGTGCTTCAGATCTACCATGTTCCCTCAAAAGTCCCAATGAGGAGGCCTTTGTAGGATGGGCTTGCTTTTCACAGCTTCTGACCTATATGTGCAGGGACTAGATCCTTATTTACATACCAAAGACGGAGAACTTGGCTAAAGCTGGACCTCTGTCTAACTCCAGACTAACTGCTGGGTGGCACACACATAGGACACCTGAACAACACTATAAACTTATGAAAACTGAATTGACCTTGAAACCACAAGTGCATGAACTTGTGGCTAGAAGCTGACTCTAAAGATTGCCTACTGAAACAGACATATGAATATTCTTCATGGGATTTTCACAAGAGCCAGTCTCATAATCTAGTATTCAAAATGCCCAGGAAACAATCTAAAATTACTCAGTGTACAAAACAATGAAATGGGGAAAGATTACCAACTCAAATGGGGAAACATTATCAAATGTGATCATGCAGGTATTGGAATTATCAGCAGTTATTATAAAATGATTGAAAAGGCAATCATGAAAATTCTGAGGAGAAATATTAAAATGGGTTGAAGAGTATAGCTCAGTAGTAGAACACTTACCTAGCACACTCAAAGACTTGGTTTCCATTCCTAGGATTTCAAAATAGACATTATTTGAGGCAGATGTAGTGAAGTATGCCTATAATCCCAGCACTTAGGAGACTGAAGCTGGGAGCTCTTGATTTTGATGCCTACCTAGGATACCTAGCAAGACTCTGTCTGATTCATGGTGCACATCTTTAGTCCCAGTACTCAGGAGGCAGAGGCAGGTGGATCTTTGTGAGTTTGAAGCCAGCCTAGTCTGATCTATACATTAAGTTCCAGACCAGCCAGAGTTATACACTGAGACCTTCTCTCAAATCAAAACAAAACCAAAAAGAAACATTAACTCTATAATTTAAAATCCATTAAGCACTCATTAAAAATTATGCAAGATTGGAGAGATGGCTCAGTGATGAAGAGCACTGGCTTCTCTTCCCAAGGACTGGGGTTTGATGCCCAGAACCCATGTGGCAGCTCACAACTGTCTATAAATCCAGTCCCTGAGGTAGCCAATGCTCTCTTCTGGCCTCCACAGGCACTAGGCATGCATGAAATGTCAACACACACACACACACACACACACACACACACACACACACACACACACAGAGAGAGAGAGAGAGAGAGAGAGAGAGAGAGAGAGGACACAGAAGAACCTCCTAAATCTAATGGACATTTAGAGAACATTCTGCCCCCAAAAGAACACATTTTTCTCAAATGCATACTGATCAGTGAGATAGTCTATAACCTGGCTCATAAATTCAACTTCAATGAATTTCAAAGAGTTGAAATCATAGAAAGTGTGTTCTCTAGAGTATTAAAACTAAAATCAATGTTAATGACCACAACAGTAAACTCTGAGCATTTGGAAATTAAACAACATATGGCTGGCAAGATGGCTTAGCTGTGCTTGACAGGAAGCCTAACAATCTGAGTTTGATCGCTGAGACCCACATGGTAGAAAAAGAACAAACTTCTGGAACTTGTCCTCTGATCTCCACAATTGCACTGTCGCATATGCATATGTGCACTCACATAAACAGTCAATGAATAAAAATGTTATACAATTTATAAAATGGGCTGGAGAGATGGCTCTGTGGTTAAGTACACTGGATAGCCTTCCAGACAACTTGTTCCAGTCCCTAGCACCTACATTTCCCTCACAACCATTGGTAACTTGAATTCCAGGGAATATGACATTCTCTTCTGGCCTCTGCAGACACCAGGCATTTAATTATAGACATACATGTTAGGGACCAAGATTTCAGGAAACAAACATGAACCATGGAAAGTACTAGCTAGGCCAGAGAACAAGTCATAAGCCCACTGCCCTTCCCCAGAGCAGTAACACCTGTTTACTAACCAGAGGCTCCTAAAGATAAGAACATTCCACAGTCAGGTGCCACGACAACCGAATGTAAAGAGCATTCCATGGTCAGGTAGCGTAGCAACAGAACAAATGGCCCCTGACCAGTGACCTTAGCCGACATCTTGCAGTTGCACAACCTGCATGTCTCCCACATTCTGTACCCCTTCCATGTCTCTTCCCCTTCCCTCCTTCCTGCCCCCTCCCCTCCTATGCTATATAAGCCTTGCGGAGGAAAATAAAAATTGCAGCTTGATCAGAATCTTGACTTGCTGTCGCCCCTTGTGTCCCCTGTCTCTTTCATTTGCTCCCACAGGTGGGTCGCCACCGTTGAAACCCCACTGGCCAGGGCACATACATGCATGAAAAACCCATAAAATAAATATAAAATATAATCCATTTGACAAAGAGAAAATGAAAACTATTTGGAATGGAAGAAAACTGAAAACACAAATGGAGCATGATAACAGGCACTGAAACAGGAGAAGCCCTTGAGCTGTGATGATTTAGGCCAATCTGGACAAAATAACTAGACCCTATCTTTTTCCCTGGAACTTACTCTGTAGCCCAGGCTGGCCTGGAACTCACAAAGGCCTGCCTCTGCCTCCTGAGTGCTGGGATTAAAGATATGCGCCACCCCCCCACCCCCGCTCCCCTCAGACAGGGTTTCTCTGTGTAGCTTTGCGCCTTTCCTGGAACTCACTTGGTAGACCAGAATGACCTCGAACTCACAGAGATCCGCCTGCCTCTGCCTCCCGAGTGCTGGTATTAAAGGGGTGCACCACCTCCTGGCTAGACCTTATCTTAACACAACTCTGGGTTCAAACTGTTTCATTGGTTAACTTGTCAAATATTTACAAAAAATAAGCAACATAATTATATACAAACTCTTCCAGATACATGCAAGCTCTGTGCTCACATCTATGAATAATTAGTGAGACATGCCATGTTCTGAAATCAGTGCAGAAGACCAAAACTCTGAGCATTGGAAAGTGTAATGATGTTGGGATGTTTAGTCTATTGTCAACTTGACAGAACTTGGAATAACCTAGAACCTCTGGGAGTGGGTATGAGGGTGCTTCCCACTGAAGGTTGAAAACCCACTATGAATGTAGGTGGTCTGGGGTCCTAGACTGAACAAAAAGTAGAAACTGGGGCTGGAGAGATGGCTCAGCAGTTAAGAGCACTGGCTGTTCTTCCAGAGGTCCCAAATTCAATTCCAAGAAAACACATAGTGGCTCACAACTATCTGTAATGATATCTGACGCCCTTTTCTGGCCTGTAGGCATACATGCAGGCAGAACTCTACACATAATAATAGATTTTTAAAAAAGAAAAGAAAAAAAAAGCAGAAACTGAGGAAAGCACCAGAATTCTTCCTTTTCAAGTTCCAGAAAGCAGGTGCAATATGCCTCACACTCCTGCTTCCTCAGTCAAGTTTCACTTCCTGCCACACTTTCCCCTCCATAATGAACTGTACCTGCAAACTCTGAGTCAAAGGAAATGGTAAGTTGTTTTTTGTAAGGTATTTTGTCACAGCAACAAAAAGTCACTACATAGGAGCCAATTCTCTCAAATTATTCAACAACTTTTAAAGGAATACCGATTAACATTGGAGCATGTTGTATTCCAGGTGGTTTAAGAATTTATACATTGGCTGGTGTGCATTTCAGTGCTAGAGCATATGTTTAACATGTGTCTAAATTCAATCCCCAGAACCCAAATATGAAATTAAATATTACTGAAGACCAAACTAACACAACTAAAACTGTTCTGAAGTTGGAAGCTGGCAGTGGTGGCTCATGTCTGTACTCCAGAGGCTGAGGCAGAAGGACAGTGACAGAGTGATATTTGTCTCAAAAAAGGAACAAAACAAAGCAAAAACTTAAACAAGACAGAATACATTGGAGAAATCACACTCCCCAGTCCCATGTGTGTGTGTGTGTGTGCGTGTGTGCATGTGTGCGTGTGTGCATGTGTGCGTGTGTGCATGTGTGCGTGTGTGCGTGTGTGTGTGTGTGTGTGTGTGTGTGTGTGTGTGTGTGTGTGTGTATGTCACTGGGGACTGAATCCAGAACGTTATGCATGATGGGCAAGCCCTTTACCACTGAGCTATATTCTCAGCCTGGCACTAGCCATTTTGAAGGCCAATTTAAAGGGACAGAAAGCAGATCCATGATCTGGGGATGAGGTGCAAACATGCTGAAGGGCAAAAAGAAAGGATGACAGTGGGATACAAGTAAACTTTTGAGGGTAGTGAACAGATTATTTTGTTTATGTGGTTGATATGAATATATATGGAATATAAAGTCTAGTTTTATATACTTTAAATATGATCAGGCTAATTACAGCTCAACAATATTATTTAAAAATTTTTTTCCAAGCTAAGTGTGATGGTATGCATCTGTAATCATAGTCACTTGGGAAATGTAGGCAGGAGGATTGGGAGTTCAAGGCCAGGTTTACCTACATAGCAAGTTCAAAATCAGCCTGAGCTACACGAATGAGATCTCATCTCAAAAAAGGAGGAGAATGGAGAAATGACTCAGTGGTTAAGAGCACTGGCTGCCCTTCTAGAGGTCCTGAGTTCAGTTCCCAGCAACCACATGGAGGCTCACAACCATCTATAATGGGATCTAATGACTTCTTCTGTCTGATGCCCTCTTTTGTCATGCAGGCATTCATGCAAATAGAGCAGTCATATACATAAAGTGCATAAATGAATATTTCAAAAAGGAGGAAGAGGAAGCAGCAGCAGTAGTCAGTGAGATGGCTCAGCCAATAAAGGTGATACCTGAGTTCAATTCCTTGAAACAACATGGTAGAAGGAAATAACTGAGTCCCATAAGTTGTTCTCTGACCTATTTGTGTGCTCACGGACACACACACACACACACACACACACACACACACACACACGATGAATAAATAATGAGAAAAAAAAGTAAATTCCTTGCAATGTGATGTACTTATTTTTATATCCAGTAGGTGGCAGTTAGAACCACAGATTGTGCCTTGGTGTTTGAATCCATCTTCTGACAGTATTTTAGTTTGTAAAAAAACACACAGGGAGTCATTCATACAATCATTATAAATCATCACCAAGTTTCTAGGCATTAATTTTGTGAAGCTGTGGGGACAGCAGAAAAAGAGTGACTACAGTCCCATTTCAACTCCAGAGCAATTTGAAATCACCAGGCTGATTCATAGTTGAACATCCTTTTGCATTTCTACAGGATTCTTTTTAATAGAAGGCCTAGAGTGTGCTATCCAAGTCACTTATTCTCTGTGAAAATATTTACCTTAAAAAAGACTAGGGATGTAGTTCACTGTTAGTATATGTTCTTAATTAATATACCACACACTGGGTTTATCCCCCAGCACCCAGTAAAAATTATAAAATTAAAGCTTAACCCTGCTATAATATCATTGCCTTATTAAAAAAAAACTAGATTTAAATTTCATTGATTTAAGTCCCTTAATTCTCCAGTTGTCTTCAAAGCTTTTCTTCTGACAGCAAGGAATAGCTGTTGTTCACCCTGCATAGAAATATGGGGCAATTCCTTTGACCCCAAGACCAGTTATCTGTTGAAAAAAAAGAGTGAAACTGATGAATTATAAATAGTCTTCAAAGCCATTGTTACAAAGCCAGGCATGCTGGCTCATACTTGTTATCCCAGCACTTGGGAGGCTGAGGCAGTAGGATTGTTATGAGTATGAGCCCAGCCTGAGCTATATAGTGAGATCTTGTCACTCACAAACACCAAGCAAGTTAAGATTTATAATAATATGTCTAGGGGCTGGAAAGATGGCTCAGGGGTCCTGAGTTCAATTCCCAGCAACCTCATGGTGGCTCACAACCATCTATAATGAGATTTGGTGCCCTCTTCCAGTGTGCAGGTGTACATGCAGGCAGAACACTGTATACATAATAAATAAATAAATCTAAAAAATAATAACAATCTAGCTACCTTTAATAATCCCTGTTTTATTTTCTATCATGAAAAAAAACTAGCTGACTAGGAATTATGTGGTTCAAGCAGTCATTCACATATATTCTAGTTCAATGAGCAAGCATGCACAGTGATGTAGAACAATTTAGTTCTATCATTTTCTCACCTGTCAAGAAAGGTGTTTCTATGTTTCTATTTTTTTTAAATTTCATGTGCATTGGTGTTTTGCCTGCATGTAGATCTGTGTGAGGGTGTCAGATCCCCTGGAACTGGAGTTCCAAACATTAGTGAGCTTCCATGTGAGTGCTGGTAATTCTCTGGAAAAGCAGACTGTGCTCTTAATTACTGAGCCATCTTTCTAGCTCCTCTATGTTTTTTTAAATAAATAAATAAAGCATTGTGTTATATAGCGCAAGCTGACTTTAAGCTCACCATCTTTATGCTTCAGTTTCCCAAGTGCTGAGATTAGAGGAGCTCACCACCACAGCAGGTGTTTCCATGTGTGTTTTCAAACCCAGAACGTGTATGTTTTTTTTAAATCAGTGTTTGTTCTGTCACAAAAAAATGACTAGAAACCTGCACATCTTTTTATGACATCAAAGCACTCTGATGATCTTACAAATACTATTGAAGCATGAAAATATTTTTAAATACTAGAAGTAGGCCAGACACATCATCCTGAACTTTATGTAACTTATAGTCTAGAAAAACAAAATAATTAAGTCTAGTGTGACTAGTGTAACATGCCAATCACATGTTTGGGAAGTCTGCAGAAGCATTGATCAATTATTAAACAGAATACCCTCAGCACCCCCAAAGACCACATCACCTTGAAAATGCCACCAGCATCAGGCTGCCTCAAAAGGCCTTCAGGATCCATCCCGTCCCTTGCACAGGTCACATACATTTCAGAGTAATCCTTTCCTCCGAAGCAGCATGAAGTTGTTTTATCAACAGGCAACTTTACAGTTTGGAGTCTTTTCCCTAGGTCATCAAATATTTCATTTGAAATTTAGTTCTAGAAATTTACAACATGCACAATGCTTCTGAACTTTTTATGAATGATAGGGATGGTCTAAGAGACTATGGAGGTCAGGATTCATCCCTGGGAAAGGGTGAATGTAGGTTTCGCTCTGAACACTCACATATTCAAACTCAACCATCCTCTTGTTTTAGCCTCCTGACTTCTATGTTTATAAGCCACCATATTACCTGGCTCCCATCCATATATTTAACTTACCTTCTTTGACAATTAACTTTTAGCAGAGAGGCTTACTTCCACAGGAAAAGTAGTTCTGACTATAAATTTGGGGTTGTATATTTTGCCTTTATTTCCAAAATCACCCAGTTTTATAAAGACCACTAAGATAACTCTAACTGGATTGCTAATGGTCTTTAGCACTGGACTGGGTTTTCTGGACTAGGTGGGATTTTCTATTTTGTCTCCAGCCTACCTGTCTCAGGATCGAGGCGAATTACTCTTCCCCCATTGTAACAGGCCACCCAAAGCTTTCCCTCAGCATCAATGCACATTCCATCTGGGATTTGTTCATCTTTCTCCATCTTGTAAACAATTCTGCGGTTGGCTGCAGTTGAAAACCAAAACCAAAACACGACAAAACAATAGGTCATACAATGCTCACAAGTAGACAGTGAACTCTCAAGCTGGTTATAAATACTGGTCACTTATGCTTGTCTAGGGGCTGGCATTTGAACAAAGGATTTTTACCACACGATTTGGGATAGATTCACTCCCTTTTGTCTTTATAAAGATATATCTGTCTAAGATTTCTAAGATTTCCGAGAAAAGGAAAGGCTTTCTTTTCTTTTTTTCTTTTCTTTTCTTTTTCACTTCTGGAGCTAAAATTCATAGCCTTGTGTATGCTAGACAAGTGCTCTACCACTAAGCCCAATAAAGCTGAATTATTTATTTATTTAGAGACCAGGTCTCATTTTATATCTAAGGCTGGCCTAGGATTCATTGTGTAGCCCAATCTATCTTTGGAGTCTTAAAATCATCTTCTGAGTGCTAGGATTAGTCTTGAAGGATCAGTCACCATGTTATTTCAGAATTCTTAAGTCTCAATAGGTGGCTCTCTGGGACTGACCTAAACTAAGGCTTTGCAATCCTCTCTCAGACATTCTTCGGTATGTGTTAGATCACTATCTTAGTTACCAAAATTCCTACTTTGACCAAGCTGAAGATCTATACAGCAGCTTAATGGTACCATGTGGGTAAAACCTGGGCAGACAAGAATTGTTTTTCCTTTCTTGCTACAAAATCAAGAAACAATAGCTAAAGAGCTTACTTCTTAAAAGGGGCATTCTAAAGTCCATAGGCTGCTTAAAGGAGATCCATAGTATATAAACAATGAACACTGAACGATAGAGGAGGGCTGGAATTGCACCTTAGTGCACACACAAACAAATTAGTTTGATCCCCAGAACCTCAAAAAACAATGCAGAAGAACAGCCAGCTACAAAATTCAGGTCATTCCAGCAATCAGAATGAGGTATAATGGAAAAATGTTAAAACCATGTGTAAGGAAATTGGGTAAGAATAGTCATAAAAAAGAGCACTACATACTTCAAAGAAAAGCATCTGTCCTGGAATATTTTGCCCTTGATTAAATCTACATAAAGCCTTGTGACTTTTTTTTTCAAGTCATTTTTTATGATTGGTTTGGCTCTTCCTGTCTGGCACTTTTCATCAAACAGTTCCAAGGTCTCCCTTCTAAATTCTTCTAAATGATTTCTTCCCTAGAAGTTTCCAGTGATGGCTCATTTTACAGAACAACTAACAGAGCTGAACCAACCTGGAAGCACTTTTATGTTATTTTTCCATTTCAAAGGTTGTTCATTTGCCTCTGAATACTTGCCCATGGTTAACTAAAGATCAAATAAGAATCAGGAACCAAAATGTTTAGAGATTTCCCTCTTTTATCACATTCTGTTGTATATTGTGTACCTCTAGGCACTGTCTGATAGGGTAAGATTCATTCTCCAGGGAGGCTTTTCCATTGATGGAAATAAAAAGTACAGGCCTAGCTGCAGTAGACCAGCTATAGCCTTAGTCCCAAATACCAGAGTTCAGATGTGCTGAGGACCACAGTTTGACTGGCAGCTCAGTCAAGTCTGTGTCACCATTATTTTGAAGTTCTCTACTTGACAAATAAAGACTTTTTCACATGGACTTTGGGAAAGACCCCTTACTGCTCATTAACATACAAAATGATATGAGTGATATTGTAAAAAATAATAAAATCTTCATACCAATCTGTCCTGTTTGCAGGTCATAGTCAAAGGCATCCACAGAGTAGGACAGGCTGTCAATATAGTAGAAAATTTTATGGTCCAGGGACCAATCCAAACCATTAGAGATGTCCACTTGATCAAAGTATTTCTTCACATTGTGATCAGGAAAGAGGGAGTACAAGGACCCTTGGTGCCGCTCAAGAACTGCTGGGGCTGTTTCCTCAGCCATGGTGCCTTTGGGAAACAAAGAACATTATCTCAGTCCTGCAGATACTCACCCTGCACAAAACCCCATTCTTCCTCATTAGGAATGTTCATTTACAGTATTTAAGAGAATTTTATACAATCTCAAATTTAAACAATCTCTTTTATATCTCTTAAAGATGGCAACTGCCTTTCTTATAATGGAAATAAAAATCCAAAGTAAGGCTGGGTGTGGTAACACACACCTATGGTACCAACACTTTAACTTTAGATCATAGACAGGATGGTGAATTTGAAACAGCTTGGTGACTTTGAGGTCCAGTTGGGCTACATAACAACTCTCTCTCTCTCTCTCTCTCTCTCTCTCTCTCTCTCTCTCTCTCTCTGTCTGTCTCTGTCTGTCTGTCTGTCTGTCTGTCTCTCTCTCTCTCTCTCTCTCTCTCTCACACACACACACACACACACACACACACACACACACACACACAGAGAGAGAGAGAGAGAGAGAGAGAGAGAGAGAGAGAGAGAGAAACAAATGCATACACACAATTTAGCAATTTAGAGATATGATCTCAAATACGAAGGGATAAACATGAACTAACCTCATTTTCTCCTACTGAGCACAAGTATAAAACCTGAACAAAATGTATGTTATAAGCCAAGTGTGGTGGATCCCTCCCCTGTAATGCTAGCACTCTGGAGGCCAAAGGAGGAAGATTGAGGACAGCCAGAGATATATAAGAATGTAACCCCTTAAAAGATATTTATGAACTCTTAGGCTCATCTTCAGCCTGTATCACATAGATCAGATTGTAATCAGCAGTCCAAAGATTTTGGGAATGGAGCTAATGGGTGGAAGTTCTCTGCTCCAAATTAGCTGAGAGGTTCACATGTGGGACAGATCCTCCTTGTTCCTAATGCAAAGCAGGTTGGAATGACTGGCCTTACTTTAAATGTATATGCTGCTTCCTAAAATAACTATAACATGTTCTAAAGGATTTAAGCAATGTTCAGGGTCTCATGAGACAATATGCATAATGTCTAGGATATAACCTAAAATTATTTGGTGCTATAATTTGGTATTGAATGTCTCCAAAAGCCCATATGTTAAAGGCTTGTGAGATGTGGTAGCTCTTTTGGGAGTGAAATCTGTTAGAAGTCTTCAGGTCATTGGAGGCAAGACCTTTAAAGGAACTGTGGAACACTGGCCAGTTTAGTCATCCTTTGCTTGCTGGTTCATAAGATGTTAAATTTGCTCTACCACACAGTCTCAACACAATGTTGCCTCAGAGGTCCAGAGCAATAGGATTATTTGATCATGGGCTAGAACCTTTAAAAACATTATCAAAATAACATTTTTCTCTTTGTAAGTTAATCACCTCAGTTATCTCATTATTATGATGGAAAGATAACTAATAAATTCAGCAACACAGAGAAGGGTGGGGGACTCAATCAGTGTAGGAAATCAATAGATTCTGAAAATTATATGGCACAGATGTTAGAAAGTTTTGGTAAAAACTAGTGAAAGTTTTATAAAAATAATCATAAACAGTTATGAAACTCCAACTAGAACATGTTACCAAAGTAGTAGAAGCTGTGAAGAATAACTAAACAAAACTAGAGACTGCACTGGACCAACTCAATAGCAGAAGAGCATCAACAAGAGCAAAGAGTCAGTGCAGCCTACGTTAGAGCAATGGAAACAAGGTAAAGTGAAAAGCAGAGGGGAAAGAGACTTTGGAAGTCAAAAAGAACAGAACCTGTAGCCATGGGACACAAAAAGGGCTAATACCTCATTGGATGCCTAGAGAAAAAGAAAAAGTGCAAGGCCAAAGGTTTTTGAAGATTTCATCACTCAAAACTCCCCAGACTGGAGAAAAGCATAAAAGTTTTCAATAGATTTAAGAAGCCAAGCAAATCTAAAACATACCAAACAGAAAGGAACCCACAGCCAGATACACTGTGTTTTGCTGAAACTCAGTGAAATAAAGATACTTGGAAACAGTGATAGAAAAATGTCAAATTTTGTATGTTGGGCAAAGCAGGGAGTTACAGGTTGAAAATGGCCAATTCATAAAGAATACACAGTAATTCCAGATGTTTATGTGTTTAATAGTAGAAATTCAAAATAGACAAAGCAAAATTTGTCATAACTGAAAAGAGGTAGAAAAATACTGAATTAGCCAGGCAGTGGTGGTGCACGCCTTTAATCCCAGCACTCTGAGAGATAGAGTCAGACAGATCTCTGTGAGTTCTAGGCCAGCCTGGTCTACAGAGCGAGATCCAGGACAGGCACCAAAGCTATACAGAGAAAAAAGAAAAATACTGAATTATCCTGGGAACAATCAGTATCATTCTCTCAGTGGTATCTAGAAGTAGACAAAATATTGGCAATGCCATAGAAGAACTGAAAGCTGAGAGTCACTGATGCTTACAGAATGCTTCACCCAACAGCAGCAGGATATGCTTCTTCTCAAGTGTTTCATTCACTGAAGTCATTATTCAGTATTCAGGGAGATGGACTTGGGTGTCACATGATCTCAGAGGCCAGAAACAGACTCTGATCGGAACCAACAAACTACCATATCATACTTCATTTGAATAAAGAAGAAAATAGATTGCAAACAAGAGAAGCAAGCTTGAATAGCAAGAGGACAGGGCAGGGCCTCCTTCCCTGGGGATGACAGGTTACTCAGCAGTTTCCTGCGATCTCAAAGTTGGATTTGCTTCATGAACATTCTTCCACACTAGATACCTCCCAGGAAGAGAATGAAGAATGTGTAAAGGGGCTATCCTTCCACTTTCCTCCTTCTTTTTAGGTTGTGCTATGTAGCCCAGGCTGACCTTGAACTTGCACTATTCCTGCCTCAGTTTCCTGAGTGCTAGGATAACAGGTGTATGTCATCAAGATCAGCTTCAGAAATTCTGGCAGAGGAATTACTGGCAGAGGAACTCTCCATGGGTTCCCATCTTTAATCTTTAATCTTTCAACCTGGTTTCAACCTTATAGCCAATATCTGTGGTTGCAAATAGTCCAACAAGATGGGGACCAATACATACATAGCCAGTTTCTCAGATCTTACCTGCCTTTCATGATTTTGACAGTGAGTCACCATAGGAAGGGTATTGTAGCCAACAACATAAAAAGGTAGTGTAGGGAGGGAAAAATAGAGACGGTGAATCAACTCTGGGTAATTTCCAGGGTGGTTGTGATGGGAGGTAAATGAGAAATAGCTGTGATATTTTAAACTACAGTTAAAATTCTTTTAAAGTTATACATTGTCAGATGTGGTATTTGATGTGTGTCTATAATCCTAGCATTTGGGAGCTGGAGGCAGGAGGATTGCAAGTTCGAGGCAAGCATCAGCTGCACAGCAAGTCTGAGGGCATCCTGGGCCCCACAGGAAATTTTTTCTCAAAGCAACAAAACAAAATAGCAGTTACTATGAAGCAGAGGAATGCAGCAGGCCTTCAACATCGCCAATGAGGGGCAGAGGGACAGCGTGTACCTCCAGGCTGGATGCCCTGGGAAGGACAGGACATCACCTCCACAGTACTCCAGCCAGGAATGCCTAACATTTAGCTAATCACAAGGAAACATCAGACATCTACAAAATGAAGAATGTTCTATTATTAAAGAGGGTGGGTGGGACCATATTCTTTAAAAATGGCAATGCCATAAAAGAGAGAGAAGGGAGGGTCAAGGAAATGTTTCATATTAAGAGGATGAAAAGACAAGTACAGTATATGATTCCAGACTGGATCTCTAATTGGAGGGGAAAATTCCATAAAGGACATTATTTGGTCAGTTGACATGACAGGAGTATAGACTTATTGAATCAATGCTAAACTTCATAAGTTGCTTACTAAATTGTATTCATGTAAGAATATGCCATTCTTACCAGGCATGGTGGCATGCGCTTTTTATCCCAGAACTCAGAAGGCAGAAGCAGGTGGATTTCTGTGAGGTCAAGGTCAGGCTGGTCTACATAGCAAGTTCCAGATTGGCCCAGGTTGCATAGTAAGACCCTGTCCCAGAAAAAAGCCATTTTCCTTAGAGAACATATATAACACACACACACACACACACACACACACACACACAGAGAGAGAGAGGGGGGGGGGTGAGGTGGGGGGGGGGGGGGGGGGGATTCAAACACAACAAATAGGGGTAAAAAAAAAGAAAGAAATCATACCAGCAAAGTATCTCCCAGCAGGATCCACCTTCCCATCATTGAATCGATTATTTGTCTTATCTTTATCCACCATGGCTAGGACAAATACTGATTGATCTTCCCAGTTCAAAGCACAAAACTTTGTTCCAATGGTGGCAACATAGTCTCCCAACTGTCGAAGTGCCACTGAGCTGACTGGGGCATCTGCAGAGGTAAAGGCAATATCTAGAAGGCAGTAAGCACTCTGGTGGTCCAGCACAGAGGTCATTGTGTCATGTAACATCTCTTAGGAAGGGGTCCAGTGATTTTTAATGGTACCAAGATGTTGTCTGACCATGTAGGTGAGGGTAGCCTCATTCTCAAGATTCTCTTGCCTCTTGCTTCCACATTCTGAATGCTGGTATTATAGGTGTGCACTGCTATATCTAGTTGATGTTATTTTCAAAGGGTCCTTATTTTTAATGTATTTAATTACAAATTATTTCTCATTTCTCAAATATTTTTTGAAAGAATGCATGGTAAAAATAATACAATTATATGTGCAATGAAATACAATCTTTATATCCTTTTATTATATTCCTTTTTTAATTTTAATAGGTTAGCTTTTCTGGTTTTAATATTCTTCCCTGTATTTAAAAAAACCTTTTTAAGTGGAGAGAGATTACCATGGTGAGTATCACAGGAAATACATTTATCTGAGTTTGTTTAGAAACATGTCCTAAGCACCTCATCAAAGCTAATGCCCTTAGCTCAAAGCCCTGCTCAGAAGTTGACTCAAGCCTTTGGGGGCCCTGGGAATATGCAAGACCCTATAAGGAGGGTCATGCTCTTAACAGGGAATCTGACTAGGGCCTGAGATGCCTTCTGATAGTTTAGCTTTCTAAGCTCCTGCTAACACACAGACCTTTTTGCAAGGCTGGGAGGCTTTGCAGATTAGGGGTAGGAATTTTGTGAATGTTGGGAATGAGGGACCAGGGAAGGCAGAGGCAGAAGCATTCTCCTTGGAACTATAAACAAGTTGATAGGTAAATTAGAAACTGCTCCTAGTGAAAGCAAGAACCTGTGAGTTCCATATCAACCTTAGCTATACAGCAAGTCCTTGCCTTATAAAGAAAATGGCTCGGCAAGCCTGATGATCTGAGTTCAATCCCCAAAATTCATATATTGGAAAGAAAGACTCCCCAAAACTGTCCTCTGACTTCCACACATGGTGGACTGAGTGAACGGACTCCTGCAAGTTCTTCTATGACCTCAACATGTCTGCTGTGGAACCAGTACACCCCCACACATACAAAATCAATTTTTTCAAAGAAAGCTGCTTTTAGTCTGGGAACAGAGCTTGTGGTATGCGCACGTCCTGGGTTCAATCTCCAGCACCAGGGAAAACAAGCTTTAAACTCGAAGTTGTATTCATGGGAAGAGATAGCAGAAACCAGAAATTCCCATAATCTTAGGAAAATCCTGCTATCTCTTCCCATGAATCCAATAACAAAAACAGAAACTTGTTTGTCTACTGATAATCACACCCAGGCCATTGCCTTGGGCCATAGAAAGCCCTAGAAACTCCTCTGAAACCACAAAGCTCTTTTGGGAATCCTGTCAATAATCTCACATTTGTGCAGTGAATAAATAGTCCTGGTTGATGCTTTGGAAGCCTAGGAACTCTTCTTTTTCACAAAGAAGTAAATGATACATTTGTTGCTATTATATTATTGCTGTTGTTTTTTTTTTTAATGGAGGTCTTGGTCTAACCAGAGTAGATAGCTTTTGTTATGCCACTAATGGAGTCTTCACTGTGGATGTTGTTATCTGAAGTCCATCAGGAAAGGGACACTGTAGTACCTCAGCATCAAAACAAAAATAGGGCACTGGAGGTATAGTTTCATAGTAGAGTACTTACTGAGCATGCTGGAGGCCTAGGGTTCCATTCCCAGCATCACAAACTAAAAGTAAGTTAGGAATGCTGTGCTCCATGCAAGAGGAAGAGAAAAGTATTCACGATCCATCATTGAGTTCAAGAGAAAACACATGGATCACAGATACAGAGGTCATGACAACCCAAAAGGTCTCAAAGCATTTTCAGTCAGGCTTTAAGAAGAAGGACCCAGGGCAATGATGCCCCTTTCAGGTCCCCCCCTCTCGCTGGGAATAAATGGCTAACTATAAGTCAAGGAGCTCAGCTTGCATCCTTACCCACAGCCACTCGCTGCACTTGCTTGCTGAGTGAATTCCATCGACAAACTTTCTTTGCAGGGATGTCTACGAACAGCAGAGAGTTGGATGCTTCTTCCCATACTGGAGACTCCCCACACCTGCAGTTCTCACGTAAAACACACTCAATCTTGATGGAAGACATGGTTGCAGGAAAAGCCTATTAAAGTTAACAGAAAATAATGAAAGGCAATCACACAGAGCAAATTCAGCACAAGACCCAGTACAGATGGTAGGGATACCCTGTTTTTTGGCATTGTGAAGATACTACAGTTTTCACAAATTGCAGGTTAATGGCAATCCTGCATTGAGTAATTCTATCTGCACTAGGTTTTCAACAGTTCAGACAGTACTTAGAATTTTAAACAATAAAGTATTTTTTTTTTTAGTTAAGGTATACACAGTAGCATTTTTGTACATTGTAAATGTAACTTTTACATGCACTGGAAAGACAAAATATCTGTTATTTGTTTTATTATAAAATTAATTTTATCAAAGCAGTCTGGGACCAAATATGAAATCTCCTTGAGGTATGCCAGTATTGGATCAGAACAGAAAGGTGGCTGTACTTCCCCCACCCCAAGAGCAAGCAAGGTATGCAGCATGACAGGTGGTGTGCAGGAAAAAGAAGAAAGGGCTGATAGGACATGACATGAGACATCTTCAGTCAACTTACCAGTGATGGTTCTTTTCAAGCTACCTTTAAAACAGAAAAGAAAGGAAATACTCTGCCACCCACACCTTGGTGATCATAACTCTCAGCAAGACTGCTAGTCAGTCAGTGCCCTTTATGCTAGCACCCTGACCTTCAAGGGGCAGGCAGCTCCCTCATTGGTGGCCCCTCTGGGTGTCTGCAGGTCACCTTTTTGTGCTGTCACTCCTCCCTCATCCATTGATGATATTGATCTCCTTGGGGGCCAGCCAGTTTCAGAAATGTGTTTGTCAGTGATAATATACTGAATTAAGCTAACGGCCAGAGGCCTGGTGTATTGCTGGGGTAGAAGCGTTTCCTAGCCTGTGCTAGGGCCTGGGGTTAAACCTATATTCATTTTCAAATTCAGACAACGGCAGGTGTGAAGTGCATTTTCTTTGGTATGGGTGTATACTTTTAGTGGCAGTGCAGGGGATAGAACCTTGAATACATTTTGCTACAGGGCTACACTTCTAGCTCCACTACGGGTGAATGGACTCACAGCTCCCTTAGTTGAATCTTGCCTCCTTGAGGCCAGTTTAGCAGGGAGCCTTGAACCACACAGGAAAAGAATATTCTATGCTTGAACTTTAGGCCCAAGTCTGTGACCAGTGAACTGGGAGAAATAACAACAACAACAAAAAATTATCAGAAAAATAGAGATCAGTTGAGAATCCTCCCTTTAAAGGTCAGGAAACTTTGCTCTTCAAGTCTGCCCCAGTAGGCCTTAGTGCTGATGGAAACTGCCTGCACATTCACGCTTCTTCCAGGTGTCTACCTGCTTTGAACTAAGCAGTACCATGCCTGGCTGGGCAAATGAATACAAGCGGGGGAGGGGAGAGGTCAAGTTTTGGCTTAATGTTTCCTTTAATAAATTGCATGTTTTTGGAAACATAGCTCAGACCTGTCTCCAAGTATTAACTACCAGAGCTGTAGCATTTGCCACGTTCATTTGCTGTTAAAAATTGGCCCAGGCTCCAAGCGGCTTTCATGCTATCAATCTTAGATAAGCCCCAAGATCAGACGTGGGAATTTTGCAATAGCATTTTAACCCCACGGTCTGTCTGTCCTGCAAGCAATGTGTGTGTGTGTGTGTGTGTGTGTGTGTGTGTGTGTGTAGGCGGCAGGGGACAGTGCTGAAATGACCCATTTCTGCCCTGGGGTTCTGGCTGCAAACTGGTGGCTTGGACGGGGTGGGGGAAGGGTGGTGATAAAGGACTGCTGTCAGGAGTGCGCACTCATGTGGAGTACCTGTGCCAATGGAGTTTCTTTGTACAAGCTGGTAGCGCTGCTGCGGCCTCCTGGGGTTGGGGGCAGTGACTGCAATGGCAGAGCTCTGGGAAGCTGAACACCGCCTCCGAGCCTGCCTTGCTCCTGGCACTGGTCTCCGCTGGTCACAGGACAGTCTCTGCCCTGGTTTGGGAGACTGGGGTGAGCGAATCTAGCTTCCCGGTTGCCTGGGAATCTAGCTTCCTTGTCTTCTCCACTAATGCTGTCCTGTCCTGGATATTCACAGGGCTAGTGTGACTGTGAAGGCGACTCAAAGGTCAGGCAGGGAACCTTGGGAAAGGGGCAAAACCTACCCAGGGACACAGAGGCCAGGTAGGTGGATAGCCGCAGGCCTGGGGATTAGCAAAGACCAGCAACCCCTGAGGGCTCACCCTTCTGGTTTCTGGTGCTCATGCTGTTCGCTCATCTCCCACAGCAACTGGAAGTACCCAGCTGAATCCACTAGGGCAGATGGAAGAAGCGACTGGGGTACAGCAAACGTAAACTTTGGAGTTTGAACAGCTATTAACTAAGTTACTTAGTTCAACAAACAGAAAGAAGTTGTTAAAGTGCCCAAGGGATTGGGACAGGGATCTGGTTAAACACAAATAGGTTAAAAAAGAAAGAACAAAGCAGTTAAATAAAGCCCTTCATCTCCCTAGCTGGGAAGACCTTGGTGGTGGCAGGTGGAAGAAAGATGACTTTATTAGATAAGGATTAAAAATCACATGGAATAAATGATCCTAAACAACACTTAGCTTTACAGTCCCCTCTGAGATCCATGAATGGCTACACTTTTCTCCAAAAACACCCCTGAGTTTGGGCTGGTGCTAGAACTCAGTAGTATATAGTGCTCACCTGGTAGTTTCAATTTTGTAAGGTTGGGGTGAAACTCAGGGCCACCCACCTCCAGGTGTTCCACCACTGATCCACACCCCTAGCCTCTAAGAAATTGTTGCTTGACAGTCTCATTGTGTATTACCAACCCCAAATCAAAACTCAGCCCCCCCTTTCTTTTCTTTTGAGACTGTCTCAGGTAGTCTGGGTTGGCCTTAAACTAGTTATGTAGGTGAGAATAGCCTTGAATCCTCCTGACTCTGTCCCTCTTTTTCTTTTTCTAAAGAATATTTATTTTTATGTATGTGAGTGTTTTGCTTGCATATATGTTAGTGCACTGCATATATTCATGCCTGGTGCCAGTGGAGACCAGAAGAGGATACTGGGAACAGAACCCAAGTCATCTGCAAAATTAGCAAGTGCTCTTAACTGCTGAGCCCTAATTTTTTCTTCTTCTTCTTTTATTTTGCCTGCATGTGTGTCCATCTGAGGGTGTTGGATCCCCTGGAACTGGAGTTGCAGTTGTGAGCTGCCATGTAGGTGTTGGGAATTGAACCCAGGTCTTCTGGAAGAGCAGCCAGTGCACTTAACCACTGAGCCATCTCCCCAGCCCCCTAAAAATTTTTCTTAAAAAGCAATGGAGGGTGTGGTGTATGCATAAAATCCTAGCACTGCAGAGGTGGAAGCAGGAGGTCACCAAAAGTTCAAAAACAGGCTGGTTTATATGAAGAGTTCCAAGCCAGCCATGGATGCATAATGAGATCATTTCCAAAATTCAAAATTAAAATAGGGGCTAGGGACATGACTTATTTGGTAAAGTACTTGGTGTGCGAGCATGAGGACCCAAGTTTGGATTGCCAGCGCCTACTGAAAAGGCCTGGTGTAGCATGTGTCTTCATATCTGTAACACTGGAGTAGAGAGTGTAGCATCTCTGACCAGCTAGGCCAAGTTAAGTTCAGTCCCCAGGATCCATATGGTGGAAGGTAAGAACAGACTCCCACAAACTTTCCTCTGACTTACACATATAGACTATGACCTAAGCATGATTCTCCCCTCTCCCATAAATGAATAAATGTAGTTAAAAATAAAACATCTAGTATTTCACTTGAGATATGTGTACTTTATTGTATGTATATACTCTAAGATAGTTTGTCCTGAATATACTGTCCCATTCTTTGCATTCTGAATTATGCTAAAATCCCCTGACACATTTAAAACATCATCAGCTTGGCATTATAATTTTAATTCACTTAAGGAGGAAAGGAAGAAAATGAGCAACCCAAAGCATACACACACACACACACACACACACACACACACACACACACACACAAAGAGTTGGACATGATCATGCAGCACACACAGTAGCCCTGAGCTGCACTCCCAGAACTCAATTCAAAGTTTAAGGACAGGAACTTGGAAAAAGCAGTTTCTGGCTTTCTTCACCGAAGGACATACTTAAGCCAATTATTCTACTGTGTTGTCAAACATCTGCAAAGCAAGGAGACTCCCAAACTGTGTAGTTAGAGTTTTCCTGCCTGGCCCAGTCAGGACAAATCTCTCTCACCCACCAGTCCCACAGTCTCTCAGACCCAACCAAGAAAGCACACAGAAACTTACATTGTTTAGAAACTGTATGGCCGTGGCAGGCTTCTTGCTATCTGCTTCTTCTATCTTAAATTAACCCATTTCTGTTAGTCTATACTTTGCCACATGGCTTGTGGCTTACCGGTGTCTTTACATGTTGCTTTTCATGGCAGCAGCTGGCGGTGTCTCTCCCCAGCTTTCTACTTCCCAGAATTCTCTTCTCTCTTGTCCCGCCTATACTTACTGCCTGGCCACTGGCCAATCAGAACTTTATTTACACAGAGTGATATCCACAGCACTTCCCCTTTTCTTTTTTTTTAAGGAAGGTTTTAACTTTTACATAGTACAATTACATATAACGAAACAATTATCAAGCAAGAATTACAGTTACAATATTAAAGAAGATATCCTATCTATCTTATATTTGTGAGTCTAATGTTTTATATCTAACTTATCTTTTATCATAACTGAGGAAATTATAACTATCTAGTCTTCAACCACATCAAAGACCTCAGAAGGATATAATATTACCTGAGAACCGGGAGAAGGATGTAAGCATTTTTCAGGAGCCTTGCAAGAGTAGACAGAGACAGCTGGCAGCCTGGACAGTCACCTAATGTTTCTTTGTAAAGTTGGGGCATTTGTCTTCAGCCCACAGGGCTAGAGTCTCTTGGTCACTTTTTTTTTTTTAGTGTCCTGTAGAATGTCTGGCAGTTTCCTCTGCGAAGCAGGAACCTGAAGGACCAGTTTGTAAAGCAAAGTTTAGTGGTCACCCTTCTATGGGTCCTGCATGTCCAGTTGATCGAGCAGTCCAGGCAAGAACAGTTTCTTGTCCAAATGGCTATTTTTGCCAAGGTGAAGATAAGCTCATATGAAGTGTCTTCAATGCCCATCCTCCTCTCTGAAGTAAAACGGTGCTGCCAGGAGCAGACATGTCTCACTGTCCAGAAAGTCTAAATTTTAAAAATATTTTAAATGCCATATTCTGTAGACCTTTGAAGTGTTTGAAGATTACCTGTCTATTTGAAATATCTCTGTGTATACCTAGAAGACTTAACTAACATGGCTATGAGTATGATTATCACAGATGACCAGTTATTAATCTATTTTTAATTATCCATTACAATTTTAAATGAGCTATATAAACATAATACCTTAAACAAGAGTAGAAATATACACACAATATAACAAAATTAACTAAGTTTGTATCAATAGACTAAAATCTAAACCAATGTAAAACATTTTAAACAAGTTGTTGCTCTTTAGAAGTAAGTTCCCTAATCCACCCTTTCATCCTATTATATCTATATCATATTTCCCTTTCTTCTTTAGAAAGAGATCTCATTTATAATCAACCTGCTTTAAAGAAAAATATTGTTTTTTTTTTTCTGTCCCACACCAGAGGGCTCTTCTGATTTGGGACACAAGAATCTCTTAATCTTTTCTTTTATATGTCTGGGTTTAGAGAAGGAGTGAGCCAATTCCATCTCCAAAGCCAGCTTGATAATTTTGGGAATGTGGGTGTAGTTTCTCTTACTACTTCCTGCTGGAGGGGGGCGCTGTATCTTATGGGGATACAAAGAAAATTTTAGGATTATGTAGTAGTCTGTGAGTTTAAACCTCTGAGCCAGTTGCCTTGAAACCATTCTGGATGTCGGATCATCTGGGCCATGGTGTCATTGGAGACCTTTCAGGTGGTCTTGGCTGATCCAACCTGATGTATCTTAATCTGGAACAAATCCACAGCCTCTGGCTTTCTGTGGAAACAAAAGCAGAGACTCCTTTCCAAAGCAACATATCCTTATATCCAAATTTTGAAGTCAAGATACCTTTAAAATTTACATATTTGTTTAACTCAACAGCTTTTACAATCAAATCTTTTTCTGTAGTTAAAAATCCCAAAGACAACATAAACCAGATTCTCTGTGTAATATCCATCTTTGTAAGATTGAAATGCCACTGTGGCTGCTGGCTCCGCCCACCTCAGCTTCCCAACATGGCGGTGGTACAGTTTACCGCCAGCTCTGGGTCTGGAGCCATGTGTACCATCAACTATCAGAAGCAGTTCTATCAAAGCAGCGCATAGCCCAGAAACCTTTTTTTTTTTTTTTAACTAGCAAAGGCTAAATCCACCATGCAGCAGAGTAAAGTGTCACTTATAGATTCCTCATTCCCGCCACATTGCAGGTCAGACAATCACGCCAGGAACTCGCCATAGTAGCTCAAACCGGCAGGCTGCCACTAACTTGAGAGAGACAACTAGGAAGTTCTTTTTAGCTCTGTTTTAGAATCTTTTTTCTCAGGTTTTAGGTGGAAATTCTTGCCAACACGTTGGGTGCCATTTGTGTGTTCAGCTGAAAAAAAAAAAAAAAAAAAACATCTACCAAACACACTAAGCCACCCAGAGAAATATGAGAATTTTTTTTGAGGAAGTGAGATGGGATTTCACTCTATAGCCCAGACTGACCTAGAACTCGCAATGTAGCCCAGGCTAGCCTCAAACTCAATGTGATCCTCCTACCTCAGCATCTCAATGCTAGATTATAGGCATGTGTCACCACACCCGCCTTCTGCTGTAGTTTCTAAGCAGTCTCCTCTTGTTCCTGTCCTGTCTTCTTCTGCCTCCTAGAATGCATATGGCACCCTCCCTAGTCTGTATCTCAGCCCTGATCTTTCCCAAAGCTACAGCAGGAGATCAGCCTCTTTGAACAGTTGGCAAGCCTATCGAACAGTCCCAAAGCAGTCCTCTGCCCAGCAAACTTCCTGCTCTAGACGTCTTCATGGATGGGACCATCCAAACTGGGACATCTCACTGTATTTCTCTTGTTTCCTAACTCAAGTTCATAGAAATCGTCCTTCTGACAATCTCAGATGGACTTCTAGAACCCACATGGTCCTGACGGAAGGTGCGAGAACCTATTCTTGCAAGTTGTCCTCTGACTTCGGCAAGTGTGCCCTGGTACACACACACACACACACACACACACACACACACACACACACACACACACACAAGGAAATTTCCTATATTGTAGCCATAGGTGGAACCTGGGTCCTCTAGTCTGGTGTAAGTTTTTACAAAATGGTGCAGATATCTTTGGTGAGGTTGCCCAAGGTAGCAGTGTAGCCCCTGACCAAAGTGCAGCAATCAACATCAACCAGAATTATTGCCTTCTGCACAGGTATTGAGAAGGTACTAGTACCTCTGGGTGGAGGTTAGGTGCAATAGCCACCTTGCTCTCAGAAGCATCTCCACATAGACACACCTGGGCCTAGCCAAGGCTTCTACACTAGCCTGGTCTTTAATGGGACTGGGGAGCTGAATCAGTAAAGTGCTTGCTTTGCAAGTGTGAAGGCCTGAGCTCAATGCCTAGAACCTGCCATGTATGGTGGCATGTGGTTGTAATCCCAGTGCTGGGAGGTGGAGGCAGGAGGGTCCCTGGGGCTCAATGGCCAGCCTGTCCAGCCTAATTGGTGAGATATGAGCTAATGAGAGACACTGTTTCAAAGGAGGGACATCCCCAAACAAAGTTTATTTATTATTTATTATTTATCTCAGACTCTTGATGGGCAGAGTGGGAGACAGAAGACCTCCTTTGTATATTTGATCTGACCAGAATGGCCTCTACAAGTCTGTAGCCTCAGCCCAGAGCTAACCACTGTGGCCTGAAGGCTGCTGCTGAAACCTCCATGGAAGTTGATGTGGCCCCCCCATGCCTAGGCCCAGGGGCTCTGTGCCCCCCCTTCACTGGTATCATTTGCCGTTTGGTGTTATCCTCAGGAAAGAAGAGCAGTCTCCCTTTGATGGCCTTCTGATAGTTTTGACACTGCTTTAATTCATTCAGGCCTCCACTGTTTCTCTCCTAGATTTCTGTCATCCTCCTGGGGACTTCATTTCAATTCTCTGAATCTGCTGCTGAAAAGACTCACTAGATAGGAGTCATACAGGTCTGGGAGTGGTGTTTGTCACCCTTATTTTCTGTCACATACCACGCTGACACACAGAGGTTGTTAAAATAGTTATTGTTTTATTTTTTTCAGGGAGGGATAACCTTATTTTTTAATTTTGGCTTTTTTGAGGCAGGGTTTTCTTTATTATTATTAATTTTTTAAATTTTACATACCAACCCCAGTTTCCCTGCCCTCCTCTCCTCCCATTCCCTCCCCCTACCTCTTTTCTACTCCCCCCATCCACTCCTCAGAAAGGGTAAGGCCTCCATGGGAGTCAACAACAACACATGGCACATCAAGTTGAGGCTAGACCAAGCTCCTCCCCTCTGCATCAAGACTGAGCGAGGCATCTCACCATAGGGAATAGGTTCCAAAACCCAGCTCACACACCAGGGACAGATCCTGGTCCTACTGCTAGGGGCCCCACACACAGGCCAAGCTACACAACTGTGTGTACACACATGCAGAGGGCCTAGGTCGGTCCCATGCAGGCTCCCTAGCTGTCTGTCCATGAGTTCCCATGAACTCAGGTCAGCTAGAGACAGGGTTTTCTTAAGTAGTCCTGGCTGTGCTGGAACTCACTATGTAGACCAGGCTGCTCTTAAACTCTGAGAGATCTGATTGCCTCTGCCTCCTGAGTGCTGGGATTAAAGTTGGGTGCCACTACATCTAGCTGGGACAACTTTATGTAGAAAAACAAATTTAATCTTACAGAAAATTTGTGCCCTCATTTCATCTCTGCTGCTATGTTAGGGGAAGAAGGGGCTTCTTTGGCATACAGTTCCAGGCTACAGTCCATTTTGAGGTGATGTCAAGGCAAGAACTCAAGAAGTTAGTCACATCATATCAACAGTTGAGAGCAGAAAGAAATGAGTGTCACATGTTGCTCACTTGCTCACTCTGCCAGCTTTCCTCACTCTCGTGCAGTTCAGGGCCTCACCTAGGAGATGGTGCCTCTCACAGCGGGCTACATCACTTAACAACCAAGACAATCCCTAGGGCCATGCCCACTGGGCAAACTGATCTAGATGAATTCCTCACAGGGATTCTCTTCCCAGGTGATACTAAACTAACCAGCACAAGTTGCAAAACTAGTGTAAAGAATTTATGATCATCCTTCATCTGGATTTCACAAATGCTCTCTCTCTGTCTCTCTGTCTCTCTGTCTCTCTGTCTCTCTGTCTGTCTCTGTCTGTCTCTGTCTGTCTCTGTCTCTGTCTCTCTCTGTCTCTCTGTCTCTCTCTGTCTCTCTCTCTGTGTGTGTGTGTGTGTGTGTGTGTACGTGCGTGTCTGTCTGTCTCTCTGTCTGTCTGTTTTTGTCTCTCTCTTTCTCAGCGGGGCAGCACTTGAATCTAGGGTCTATGCGTGCTACTACACTACTATATAAACTATACTACTAACCTACATCTTAGTCCCTCAAAGGTGTTCTTTTATATAGCCATAACACAATAGCCAAAATCAAACAAACTTGAGTCTCTGACTCATAGCAATGAGAAAGGAGAACACATACCATGGGGATCTGAGTCATATTGCAGCAACATGGCCTTATTGCAGAGCTTTGGACAGAAACTATTGAAGGATTTGGTCCTGTCTAGGGTGATTCCAGGGAGAGTCTGAAGAATGTCTGCTGTCAGAGAATAGGGATAATTCTATGATTAGGTATTTAAAATTTTAAACTATTATTTTGCATGTATAGGTGTCTTGCTTGCCTGTAAGTCTATGTACTATGTATGCCTGGTAGCTGCAGAGGACAGAAGAGGGTGCAGGATCCCCTACTTGGAGTTACAGATGGCTGTGAGCCACCACGTGGGTACTGGGGATTGAGCCCAGGTCCTCTAGAAGTGCTTTTACTTGCTGAGCCATCTCTCTAGGCCCTAATTAAATTTTTTTTAAAGTATTTTGCCAGGCAGTGGTGGTGCTCGCCTTTAATCCCAGCACTTGGGAGGCAGAGGCAGGCGGATCTCTGTGAGTTCGAGGCCAGCCTGGGCTACCAAGTGAGTTCCAGGAAAGGTTCAAAGCTTCACAGAGAAACCCTGTCTTGAAAAAAAAATGTATGTTATGTATATGCATTTTTTTTTGCCTGCATGTATGTCTGTGCACTATGCACATGTCTCGTACCTGTGGAGGCCAGAAGAGGTGATTGCATAGCTGTAATGGATAGGATAGTTGTGAGCCATCATGAAGGAACTGGGAATTGAGCCTGGATCCTCTGGAAGAGTACATTAATCATCGATTCTCCTCTACAGCCCTTATGATTGGGTATTTTAATTCTTGTCTAGAAGGTAAGGACATTAACAGGGTAGGGTAGTTTTGGTTATTTCTGTGATTTGGACAATCTCTATGACTAGACTTTACTTTTCTTTTGTTCACATCTATTTATGTATTTATTTACTTTTCATTCTATCTCTCTATTTATTTATTTTTATTTATTTGTGTGTGTGTGCACACATAAGCACATGCACCACAGCATAAATTTGGAGGTCAGGAGACAACTTACGGGACTCTCTTCTTCCTCTATTTAGGTTCCAGGGACCAATCTCAGGCCGTCAGGCTTGGCAGGGCAAGTGCCTTGAAACAACAAACAAACCCCTAGCCATCTTTTGGCTCTAGTCTTGTATTTATACTGATCCATCACAGTCACAGTGCGGCTCTGTCTGATGTTGGTGATCTATAAAGCAATTCATATGCAACAGGAGATGATGAAGACCTTGCTAACAGCACCATGGCAGCTTCTGACTGTCAGGGGCTGCATTTTGTATTTGGGGTGTGTGTGTGTGTGTGTGTGTGTGTTGCTGGGAGAGAACCCAAAGCCTTTTACATGCTTGGCAAACATCCCATCCCTAGCTTGGAACAATTTTTATGAAACCAAATTGTAATGATGGGAAGACCTTAACAATCAGAATGGGTCTCCAAAAAGAAATGAGCTTGTTAAAATGTTTAAGGGAGAAATAATGAAATTTTTGTCAACCAAAAGTTAAGCTCAAAGTAGTGACTCTAGTTCAAGGAGAAAGCCATCAGAGTGATTTTTGTTTCTTCAGCCAGGTGTGGTAGCACACACCTGCCATCCCAGCATTTGGGGTGGGGTTGTCAGCAGAGGCAGAGGCAGAGGCAGAGGCAGAGGCAGAGGCAGAGGCAGAGGCAGAGGCAGAGGCAGAGGCAGAGGCAGAGGCAGAGGCAGAGGCAGAGGCAGAGGCAGAGGCAGAGGCAGAGGCAGAGCTCTACACTGTTGCCTGTAGCAGTCTCTGGAGTTCTCTTAACCATTTAAGGATCTTGACTAGGTAAAACCAGATCCTTGGCCCCAGCACAGAAAAGACTTTCAGGGTGAGCCAGTAGGGAGCAGAGTTAGAGTTCATTAGAAACAGGAAGAAAGGCAGGCAGGGGAAGAAGCCAGCACACCCAATAGTATGGGTATGAGCTTCTCAAAGAAGAGGCACTTTGAAGTTTCTTGGCATTGGCTACATATACAGCTTTGATAGCTCTCAAGTTACATTTCAAAGGGCTGCTAAGCAATCCTTGGATTTTTTGATAAATGAGATTATAAGGTGGCTCTGGAGGAGCCTTGGATGGGACTACAACTGATAAGATAAAATCCGGAGCCACTAGGGCTACACAAAGGATCAGGATGTGTCTTTTTTTTCCTTTTCTTTTCTTTTTTTTTTTTTTTTAACTATAAAAGGGTATCTGGCGAGATTCCTAGAAAATTGTACATTTTCATCTGGGAAGGGGAAAAGGTATTTAGCAGTTGTTAATTGTGATGGAGATTTTTAAAGATTTCTCTTATTTTTAATTATGTGTTTGTGTCTCTGTGTGGGTATATGCACATGAATGTGGGTGCCTGAGGAGGCTAGAAAAGGGTGTTGGATCCCATGAAGCTGCAGTTAAGGGTGGCTGTCAACTGCCTGACATAATTGCTGAGGACTGCACTTGGGTCCTCTGCAAGTACTGTTAACCCTTCAGCCATCCTCTGCACCTTGTGTCGGGAATATTGACTCTTAGTTGTTGAAGGGCTTCAACCAGACTTTGGGATGAGGGACTCCTTTCTGTTCATATGTCCCTATAATCTCCCTTGTCTTTCTATCCTGCTTCAGGGGCAGGAGGATCTGGAGTTCAAGGACACCCTTGCCACTAACAAAGAAATGGGAGAAGACTCTCAAAGGTAAAAATTGACTGAGTGGTTAAAGAAAACTCTATTGTGCTTCCTGTGGAGTTGAGAATGATTTTCAACTTGTGAAACGTCTGCACTTCATTCCAAATGCTGCTGTTATAGGCATTCACTACCACACCTGGCTGTTCTGCTTTTTAAAACAAGCTCTTACCCTGTAGTCAAGGCTTGTCTAGAATTCATTATGTAGCCTGGATTGATTTTGATTTCAAACTCTTGGCAATCCTCTTGGCTCAACTTCCCTGGTCCCAGAACTACAGTCATGTGCCACCATGACTAGCAATCCATGACTGAACAATAGATATACATTTTTCCAAAAAAAATTTTTCTCAGAGTCACAGGATCAGGAGGCCTTCCAGTTGGTTGCTGTATGAAGTACATTAGGCAAGATAAAGTGGGAAAGGGGAAGAAAGATTGCTGAAGAAGCAGGGAATTAGCCTTGGACTGAAGTATCTATTTGTCAGCAGCTTTTGAAGTGTTCCTAAGAATTCTTAGGGTTGTTAGATGGTGGTACACACCTTTAATCCCAGCTCTCAGGAGGCAGAGGTAGGTGGATCTCTGAGTTTAAGGCCAGCCTGCTCTAAGAGCAAGTTCCAGGACAGCCAGGGCTACACAGAGAAACTCTGTCTCAAAAAAAATTCTTAGGGTTATTTTTTGGGGGAGGAGAGAAGTTGGAGGCTAGAATTCAAACGGCCTGTTGCATGCAGATTAAACACTTAATACTTAGCTACATCCCAAGCCTAAATTCTTAGCTTAAAGTGGCCCTAGGGAATGGTCACAGCAAAGGGATGTTTACTTGTCAAGTCAGGAAACTGAAATTTTGTGTGATGTCAGTAGCTAACAGTGTCTGACAAGGTATTTTTTTATTATTATATTTGTGTTTTAATTTTACATATCAGCCATGGGTTCCCCTGTCCGCCCCCCTCCTTCCCCTACCCCCACTTTCTCCCCATCCCCTCCCCTCCATTCCCATCTCCTCCAGGGCCAAGACTCCCCTGGGGATTCATTTAAACCTGGTGGATTCAGTACAGGCAGGTCCAGTCCCCTCCTTCCAGGCTGAGCAAAGTGTCCCAGTGTAAGCCCAAGGTTCCAAACAGCCAGCTCATGCACTAAGGACAGGTCCTGGTCCCACAGCCTGGGTGCCTCCCAAACAGTTCAAGCTATTCAATTGTCTCACTTATCCAGAGGGCCTGATCCAGCTGGGGGCTCCACAGCCTTTGGGTCATAATTCATGTGCTTCCATTCATTTGGCTATTTGTCCCTGTGCTTTTTCCAATCTTGGTCTCAACAATTCACGCTCTTACACTCCCTCCTCTTTCTCAACAATTGGACACTTGGAGCTCCACCTGGGGCCTGGCCGAGGATCTCTGCATCCACTTCCATCAGTTATTGGATGAGAGTTCCAGCATGACTGTTAGGGTGTTTGGCCATCTAATCACCAGACTAGGTCAGATCAGGCTTTCTCTCGACCATTGCCAGCAGTCTACAGAGGATGTATCATTGTGGATTTCTGGGGACCTCTCCAGCACTCTGCCTATTCCTGTTCTCATGTGGTCTTCATTTATCATGGTCTGTTATTCCTTGTTCTCCCTTTCTGTTCTTGATCCAGCTGGGATCTCCTGCTCCCCTAAGCTTTCTTTCCCTCAAATCTTGCCCTTCATTACTCCCACTGTTGTCCAGGTTGTTCATGTAGATCTCATCCATTTCTCTGTCATTGGGTGATCCCTGTGTCTTTCCTAGGGTCCTGTTTTCTAGGTAGCTTCCCTGGAGTTGTGTAGCAGTCTAATCATCTTTGTTTTACATCTAGTATCCTCCTATGAGTGAGTACATACCATGTTTGTCCTTATGAGTCTGGGTTACCTCACTCAGGATGATTTTTTTTCTAGATCCTTCCATTTGCCTGCAAACAAGATCAACTCAAAAAAAATCAGTAGCCCTCCTATATACAATAGACAAACAGGCTGAGAAGGAAATCAGAGATACATCACCCTTTACAATAGCCACAAATGATATAAAATACCTTGGGGTTACTCTAAGCATGTGAAGGACCTATATGACAAGAACTTTAAGTCCCTGAAAAAAGAAATTGAAGATATCAGAAAATGGAAGGATCTCCCATGCTCATGGATAGGCAGGATTAACATAGTAAAAATGGCGATCTTACCAAAAGCAATCTACAGATTCAACGCAATCCCCATCAAATTACCAACACAATTCTTCACAGACCTAGAAAGAATATTACTCAACTTCATATGGAAAAACAAAAAACCCAGGATAGCCAAAAGAATCCTGTATAATAAAACAACTTCTGGAGGCATCACAATCCCTGAACTCAAGCTCTACTATAGGCTACCATAATAAAAACAGCTTGGTACTAGCATAAAAACTGACACGTGGACCAATGGAATTGAATTTAAGACCATGACACTAACCTGCACACCTATGAACATATAACTTTTGACAAAGAAGCCAAAAATGTACAATGGAAAAAAGAAAGCATCTTCAACAAATGGTGCTGGCATAACTGGATGTCAATGTGTAGAAGGCTGCAAATAGATCCATATCTGTCACTGTGCACAAAACTTAAGTCCACGTGGATCAAAGACCTCAACATAAATCCAGTTACTTTGAACCTGATAGAAGAGAAAGTAGGAAGTACTCTTGAACACATTGGCACTGGAGAGCACTTTCTAAATATGACACCAGTAGCACAGACACTGAGAGAAACAATCAATCAATGGGACCTGTTGAAACTGAGAAGCTTTTGTAGAGCAAAGGACACGGTCAACAAGACAAAGCGACAGCTTACAGAATGGGAAAAGGTCTTCACCAAACCCACATCTGACAGAGGGCTGATATCCAGAATATAAAGAACTCAAGAAATTAGATATCAAAATGCCCAACAGTCCAATTGAGAAATGGGCTATAGAACTAAACAGAGAATTCTCAGCACAGGAAGTTCAAATGGCTGAAAGACATTTAAGGAATTGCTCAACATCCCTAATTATCTGGGAAATGCAAATCAAAACGACTCTGAGATACCACCTTACACCTGTCAGAATGGCTAAGATCAAAAACACAGAAGACAGCTTATGCTGGAGAGGATGTGGAGCAAGGGGAACTCTCCTCCACTGCTGGTGGCAATGCAAGCTTGTACAGCCACTTTGAAAATCAATATGGCGCTTCCTTAGAAAATTGGGAATCCATCTCCCCCAAGACCCAGCTGTAGCACTCTTGGGCATACACCCAAGGAATGTTCAATCATACCACAAGGGCATTTGCTCAGCTATGTTCATATCAGCATTGTTTATAATAGCTAGAACCTGGAAACAACCTAGATGCCCTTCAACTGAAGAATGGATAAAGAAAATACGGTACATATAGACAAAGGAGTACTACTTAGAAGATCTTTTCATTTAAGGCTTAAAGGCAGTTTTTCTCTGGCATCTTTTAGAAAACAACCTTCAGGTTTGAGATTTTGTACATGCTTGAGAGCATTTTTTTTCCTTTTTGTAGTTTTGATGATGAAACTCAGGGAAGCCTTCTCTTGCTGAACTCCATTACAAACACTTGTGCTTAGTGGGGATGAAGCTGAGGTCATATCTGAGACCCTAAAATAGTTGGTCATATACTCTTGGAATAGGGCACAGCTCAGAAATGAGAATATTTTCTAAGAACCTGTGCAAACTCATTATTAGCTCAGAAGGAGCTAAACTTGGGACTGCCAGAGGAGACAGACAATTTTGTCATTAAGATGACAGCAAGCCAGGCAGGTGGCACATACCTGTAATCCCAGCACTTGGCAGGTACAGACAGGAAGATCAGAACTAGTCTCAGCTACATAGAGAGTTCAAGGCTAGTCAGAGCTACACAAGACCCTATCTAAACAAACATCTAAAAAATGAGTCAACTATTTATTATGAATGATTAACTTATTTATTTTAATGGCTGCATTTTAATTTTGATCTCTGTAGTATTTATCTGTGAATGTAGTCAATAGAGAAAAATGCAGCCACACTTTTTGGGTAGAAACATATGTTAAAAGTGAACATTTTGCCTGCGTGGTGGTGGTGCATGCCTTTAATCCCAGCACTTGGGAGGCAGAGGTAAGTGGATCTCTGTAAATTTGAGGCCATCCTGGTCTAAAAGTGAGTTCCAGAATAGCCAGGACTATTACACAGAGAAACCCTGTCTAAACAAAAACAAAAAACAAACAAACAAAACAAAATAAAAACCAAAAAAAGTGAACATTTTGAAGACTTTTTTCAACTGATGAAAGAAATTAGCCTAGAATTATGCTTCCAGAAGTGGAGTGGAAACTGCCCCCTTTAAGATGCCATTCTTTTTTTTTTGTTTTTGTTTTTTGAGACAGGGTTTCTCTGTGTAGCTTTGCGCCTTTCCTGGAATGCACTTGGTAGACCAGGCTGGCCTCGAACTCACAAAGATCCGCCTGCCTCTGCCTCCCTAGTGCTGGGATTAAAGGAGTGTGCCACCACCGCCCAGCAAGATGCCATTGTTTATTTTGGTTTATATAATTAATTGTTTGTTTGTGTGTGTGTGTGTGTGTGTGTGTGTGTGTGTGTGTGTGTGTGTGTAGGTTAGAGGAAAACTTTCAAGAGTTGGTTTTCTCCTTCCTCTTTTTGGGTCCTTGGAATCAAACTCAGGTCATTAAACTTGGCAGTAAACATTTTTACTCTCTGAGCTATCTTGCCACCCTGAAGGCACTATCCTCATAAGCTAAGAATTTGGTATTTGAAAGTTCATCTTCAGGGAATGACATGTAATATAGTTGAAGTGAAGGTATTACCTTAAGAGTATTATAACTGAAGACACTGTGGGTGAATTTGCTAAATGTAATGACTCTGATAAAATTTTCATTCACAAGGAAAATGTATTCATTAGATTTTCATGTAGTGATTTGTTTTTACTTTGTAATTTGTAGTCCTCAAAAGGCAAAATCAAAATCCATCCTTACACTTAGGTTTCTTTTTCTTTCTTTCTTTGAATAATGGTAATACTTTAGGCTGCTAATATTCTAGTGGTTTCTGCGAGCCTTGGTAATTATGTTTATATAATCAGTTCTCTGTACTTCTCATTAATTTATGCTTGATAAGACTGGTGTCATTCTAGGAAAGAATAAGAGATTGCATTCAGTGGCAATCTTTTTCTTACTTTGAACTGTCAGTTTCTAATATCTCCAATGTATTTATTAACCAATTTAATATTTTTTCAAAAGTATATGACATTTGTTCATTTATTTAGTGTGTGTGCTGTACACACATGTATGGTTATACATTTGCCATGGCACTTATCTGGAGGTCAGAAGACAACTTGTGGGAGTTGGTTCTCCTACTGTGTGGGCCCTGGGGATAGAACAAAGATCATGAGGCTTGGTGGCAAGTGCCTTTACCTGCTGAGCCATCCTGTTGGGCTCCCAACTTAATATCGTATCTAAGGTCTTGAATTTATAATCTAAAAATGTCCACTAGAGCTAATGCTGTGTAATAATGCTCTTTACACTCTAAAGATTTGTCACTCGACATTGTTTAGTAAAATGCTGATTGGCCAGTAGCCAGGCAGGAAGTATAGGTGGGGTGACCAAAGTAAGAATTCTGGGAAGAGTAAGGGTGGAATCAGGAGTCACCAGCCAGACAAAGAGGAAGCAAGATGAGAATGTAGTGCTGAGAAAAGGTACCAAGTCATAGAGCTAAACATAGATAAGAATTAAGGTTTAATTTAAGTGTAAGAGCTAGTTAGTAATAAGCCTGACCCACTAGCTGAACACTTATTTATGAATTCATTTTTATTTTTTTACTTCTTTTTTTCTTTCTGTCATTTTTTTTGAGAAATTTTTTCATTCATTTTACACACCAATCAAAGATCCCCCCCTCTTCCCTCCTCCTATCCCCTAGTCTTCCCCTCCCAACCTACCCCCACTCCCCTCCTTAAGAAGGCAAGGCCTCCCATGGGGAGACACACTCAGTAGAGGCAAGTCCAAGCCCTTCAGCTTGCCTCAAGGCTATATGAGGTATCCCATCATAAGTAGTGGGCTCCAGAAAGCACACTCATGCACCAGGGATGGATTCCTACCACCAAGGCTCCTCCAAGCAGATCAAGCTACACAACTGTCTCACCATGCAGAGGGCCTAGTCCAGTCCCATGCAGGCTCCACAGCCATTGATCCAACTTTCATGAGTTCCCACTAGTTTGGTTTAGTCATCTCTGCAGGTTTCCCCATCATGATCCTGATGCACTTGCTCATAAAATCCATCTTCCCTCTCTTTGACTGGACTCCTAGAGTTCTGCCTGGTATTTGGCTGTGGATCTCAGCATCTTCTTCCATCAGTCATTGGAGAAAAGCTCTGTGATGACTGTTAGGGTATTCATCAATCTGATCACTGGAGTAAGCCAATTCAGTTCAGGTACCCTCCCCACTATTTCTAGCAGTCCAAGCTGGGGTCTTGAAGAAGATTGATTCCCAATTTTCTGAGAAACAGCCATACTGATTTCCAAAGTCCAGCCAAACATTTATAATTAATATAAGCCTCTGTGTGGTAATTTGGGAAGTATATTTAGTAATTGCTGGCTGGACAGAAACTTCCACCTACAAGCTGACATGAAATCCTTATCATTTATGGCAGCAATGTAAAAGTTTTATAAAATTGGACTTTTTTCTAAGATATCTGTTATTATCATGCTATTTAGCTGTTCTCATGTGTATGTAACTGTAGAAACAATGGGGACTCATTTAACTCCTGAGGGTGTAGGGTGCTGGGTGTGTAACTAAGTGGCAGAGCACTTGCTCCAATAAGCATGAGTGAGGCTCCAGGTTCCATCTATAGCATTGCAAAACACAACAGCAAAACCATAAGAAAGTAGAACAGGGAATTTAAAAAAGTTTAAATAATGTACCTCTTATTCTGTATAAACTAATATTACATATACTGTGCCAGCAATTTAATTTTACTTCATTTTGTTTCAGTGCTACGGGTTGTTGTTGTTTGTTTTTGCTATTTTTGAGGGCCTGCCACCCAGCTCCCAAATAAATCACACATGAATCACACATGAATGCTTAGTTTTAATTACAAATGCTTGGACTTAGCTTGGTTTATTTCTAGCCAGCTTTCCTTAACTTTAAATGAACCCATCTGTCTTTTGCCTCTGGGCTTTTAACTTTCTCTATTTTTGTATACTTTCCTTCTTACTCAGTTGCTGGTTGTGTAGCTGGGTGGCTGGCCCCTGCTCTCCCTCTCACAGATTTCTCCTTTTATTTATTCTCTCTGCCTGCCAGCCCTACCTATCCTTTCTCCTGCCTTGCTATTGGCTGTTCAGCTCTTTATTAGACCTTCAGGTGTTTTAGATAGGCACAGTAACACAGCTTCACAGAGTTAAATAAATGCAACATAAACAAAAGTAACACACCTTAAAATAATATTCCCCAACAATAGATGGAGTTCAGGGCCTTGTCCATGATGGGCAATATCTCTATTACCAAATTACACCTCCTGCCTTTGATATTATTTTTAAATGGAAAGTGAGTGTTATAAGACTCCCAGTTGTGGGTGAGCTAGTGGTGCTCACATGCTTTTACTCTCAGCACTTTAGCTTTGCCATTTTTTTTTTTTGGAGCTGAGGCAAGTGCTCTACCACTGAGCTAAATCCCCAACCCCTATTCTCAGCACTTTAGGAGGTGGAGGCAGGCAGATCTTTGAAGACTAGCCTAGTCTACATAGTGAATTCCAGGCCAGTCAGGCTATGAAGTGAGAGCCTGTCTCAAAACAAGAAAAACAAAACCCATAAATGACTCAGTTGTGTCAGAAGTGTTGAGGACTATGGGGGTCCAGCCCCTGGATCGTCCCCTCCCAGGGTCCAGGAAGAATCTACAACCAGCTGATAATTAATCTTTGATGAAAAGAAATGAATCTATGTACACAAAACTCCTAAGTCCATACATTTTATTATTCTGTGCCAGTTACAAGCTTCTATTCTGCTCTCATATTTAGCTCTTTTCTTGCCTGATTTCTCTCTACATTTATCTGCTGTCCCCTCTAGGTTCTATCTTTTGTTTTGTTTTGTTTTTTGAGACAGGGTTTCTCTGTAGCTTTGGAGCCTGTCCTGGACTAGCTCTGTAGACCAGGCTGGCCTTGAACTCGCAGAGATCCACCTGCCTCTGTCTCCCGAGTGCTGGGATTACAGGCGTGTGCCACCACTGCCTGGTCTAGGTACTATCTTAATTCTTTCATCTTAGTTCTGCCCCTTCTAGGTTCTCTCTCATCCATCTAGTTCTTTCCCATATCATCTCCTCTCCCATCTCTCCTTCTCTCTCATCTGTTTCTTCTTCATCTTGTTCTTCCCCATCTGGCTCTTCCTCATCTTCCATCTTGTTCCTCTAGTACTCTCTTCTAGCCCTTCAACCTAGTTCTTCTTCATTTCAGTTTGTTCCTCTCAAGTTCTTACCCATCTAGTTCTTCTATTCTCTTTTCTCTCTCTTCTCTGTCCTCCCAGTGCCCTGGGAGTCCCGAATATATATACAGTTACAAGGAGTAATCCCTTGGCAGTGCAAAGCCAGGCTTCCAGGGTCAAATGGAGGGGTGATAAGAATCACAAAGAGGGGCAATAACCATTAATAACCATTTGCAACCCCAAAGGGAAGTGACCAATGGGGCAATGAATTAACTAAAGGCTAAATTCAGGTAATATCTAAAAAGAGGGCTCTTATGTGCTCAGCTATAATCTTAAATGTGATTGGTGGAAAATGTTAAGAACCTATATGTTGCTAGGTCAATAGGAGAAAATAAAACTGCCTTCTTTTTTTCCTGTGGCCCCTATCTGTCCAAGCTATCTGCCATTTTTCTGCAGGGTGGAGTAAAGTGTGCTCAGTCGCTTGGCAGCCTGTGTACAGCTAGATGCCTCTGGAGATAGTTAAAGGGAGATCTGGAACTAGAGGTAAGCTTTGGAAAAGGAGGAAGTTAAGCTTAATTGGCACATCCACCAGGCCTTCTCAAACAGGTAGCCTGGATGCTTAAGTCTGTTCTTAGAGAGTACAGAGGTGTCTCTGATAAGGTACTTTCCTCCATCTGGGGACGGACCTGGCCGGATGCTGCCAATGATGATAATTACAGGGAGGCTTGAACTGGGTTCTGGCTGAGCATAGATGTCAGTACAGAAAGTTATCTAAATATTCCTAGAAGTGGTTAGGTAAGGAGTTAGAGGTCTATAAAGTTAGTAAGGCTGTAAGAAAGGAGGGTCCGAGCTAAATTTTGTAAAGCTATTACTTAATGTCCACCTGACCTAGGTAGTGTCTCTTTGTGGAATTTATCTTAAATCAGGAGACTTGTTATTACTGTTAGTCCTTGAGTGGCTAAGGGAGATATCTGATTCCAGAGAAAGCCTTTCCTGAGGCTGTTCTCCAAATACCTGGAATGTGTATGTCCAGAGAGTGACCAGTCCACACTGTTAGACCTTCTTAGGGAAAAGTCAATTGGGAAAACTATGAAAGCACACATGATTTTCATGACAGAAGACAGCTGATATATAATAAGCCAAATAGCACCAAAAGCTACTTGGAATTTGGCTTCCTCTGGAGGAAATCCTTGATCTCTCCAGGTAGTGACTTTGCCATAACCAGCTGAGTTCTTAAGTATATTTCTGAGGCCTGAAGCACAGAAGCTCTTCTTCATCTTGGAATTAAGTTTCTTTCTTTCTTTTCTCATAACAATAATAACAAAGTCTTCTTGTCGTGTAAAAATATTCCCAGGACCCACGAAAAGAAACACAATTTAATAACCTTTTTTCTGTTTTTAGACATGACACACTTGATGTCACATTTGACATTTTATCTAGACATCATATTCCTGGACAACTAAATTGTCTCTTTTTTGGATTACTCTTTAACAGTTTGCCAAGGAGAGTAAAAAGACAAGGATGATAAACAACAACCACAAAAACTTCAGAGGAGCCACCTTTAGTCATGATTGTAAAGGGCTTTGTTTCTTCTTAAAGGATAGAGAATAGCAAGATAGACAAAGTTCATTCTGACAAAAGCACTGTGAGGGAAGGGAGCTAGATTATAGCAGGTTCAGAAGACAACACGGGCCCTTGACATTTCTTTTTTTTTTTTTTTTTTTATTACTCAGGATGAAAGCCAAGACCTTGCTGGTGTAACTCAAGTGCACTACCACAGAGCTCCAGTTTCTCTGGTTTATTTATTTATTTATTTATTTATTTATTTATTTATTTATTTATTTATTTATTTATGATATGGGGTATCTCTATGTAGCTCTATTGAGTCTTAAACTCAATATGTAGACCAGGATAGTCTTAAACTTGCAATCCTCCTACGTCAACCTACTAAATTCTGGGATTATAGGCATGAAGCATCATATCCAGCTTCAGCACTTAACAGTTTTACCAATCTAAGGAAATTTAAAGTTTAACTACTTCTTGAAATATGTTACATTGATTGATTTTCTTTCTTTTTTCTCTTTCAAGACAGGACTTCTGTGGTGATATATTCTGTACCCTAATAAAATTTACCTGAAGATCAGAGAACAGAACAAGCCACTAGATTAAACATAGAAGCCAGCCAGTGGTGGTACACACCTTTAATTCCAGCACTTGAGATCTCATGCCTTTGCTTGGGAAGCACACATGCTTTTAATCACAGGAAGTAATATGGTAGGACAGAGAAAGCCATATAAGGTGTAAGGAAACAGGAACTGAAGGCTTTTCAGCAGAAGCATCACTTTCAGCTAGAGGATTTTTTGGCTGCAGCCTTTTGGGTGAGGACTCAGAGGATTTCAGTCAGAGGATTTGTGGAGCTGGTGAGGTGAAACGTGGCAGTGTCTTGTTCAGTGACTTGTTCCTTTGTCCCTCTGATCTTTCAGCATTTACTCCAATATTCAGGCTCTGTTTTTAAAAAAAAAATTATTATAAGACCACTTTAACATTTGTGTTACATCTGGTGCCTAATGTGGGGCATGAATTCACAAAAAAAGCCACTTGCCTGTGGCCTTGTAGTCCCCAGCTCAGGCCAGAGATGCATGCAGCCAGAGTCTCTAACCCATGTGGGCCAGACTCTAAGTTTTTGTTGCAGCTTTTCTGCAGCAAACTCCATAGGCTTTTGGACTCTAAAAACTGCAGGAGTTAGCCACTTTCACACACTTCCCCCATCCAGATGGCTGGATCTTTTGCTTCTTTCCTCTCCTGGTGGGTTTTGGCTTTCTCTGGGCCCCCTCCTCAGGCTGCTGCCACACCATCATCTGAATTGCCATTGTCAGCAGATTTGGTGAGTCAATTAGGATTTCTTAAAGGCAGGAATTAGCTAAAAGAAAGATTTTTCCCACATTAAAAAATCGGAATCATTTTTACAGTGGAGGGAGTTTGGTCTCTGTTTGATAATACAACAATGATTGATGGTTTAAAAATGGAACAATTAAATGAGAGGATAATTAATGTTAATGGGATTTACGTAATGTCAATTATAAATATTACTTGTTTGATCATTTTTGTTTTATCATTAAAAAAGTTGGTTAATATGAGAGTATAAAGATATAAGTTTTAGGAAAACTTGTTAAAACAGAGACCATAGAGATATTCATACCCAAACAGAAGAATTTAAAGGTGAACCAATCTCAACATTGCATTATAAGGTTACAGAGAAACAGCCTAGGGCTTTCAAATAGCCAACCTTATTCTATCTAGTAACCTTACAGTAATTACCCAGTGAAGACATCCTCAAGGCTGTGTAAGAGCTGACTGGACTCCTGTGCAAATGTTAGATTGAGGAGATTCAAAGAAGCAATAGTCTCATATGACATCCACTCATCTTTAATGAAGCAGATGTTATACTTATAGTGATATTTTATTTGTATTGAAATGTTATTTTATTTATATGTTAATAAAGTTGCCTTGAGGTCAGAACAAACCAGAGCAGAAGCTGGGCGGTAGTGGTGCATGCCTTTAATCCCAGCACTTGGGAGGCAGAGCTAGGTAGAGCTCTGTGTGTTCAAGGACACAGCCAGCATGGTAGACACACGCCTTTAATCTCAATACCAACCATAGAAGACCTGGAGGTCTGTACAAACAGGCAGTGATGAGGAGGTCATGTGGCTGGGTTTACAACCAATGAGAAAACAGAACAGAAAGTCTATAAAAAAGACAGGACACACAGAAGTAGGTCTCTTGCAGAGAGGAAGGCCAGCAGAAGCAGTGAAGGGTAATTAAGGTTTTCTGCTCTTGTTCCAACCTCGTGGTTTTTAACTCTGCAACTGGCTCTGTGTTTCTTATTTAACAAGACGGTTACATCTACATATACTCGTGGTCAACTTGTAATAGAATTATCCCTCAAGACTGGAGAGATTTGGTTACAGCAGTCTCAGAGGCTGGTCCCCAATTACAATGGAAGTGGAAGGATGAGGCTAAAACCATTGAACAACAAAGTAGAGCTAGAGGTATGGAAATTTCCCAAGATCAACTTCTTGGAGAAGGCGATCATGCTGATATACAAAGACAATCTTTATATGATGACCACATCCTGGCTTTGTACCACATGGCAGCCTTGAATGCTTAGGACAGAATTGAAGAAGTAGAAAAGAAAATTGAGTCATTTACAAAAGTTATACAGGGCCCAAAAGAAAATTTCACTGATTTCTTACATAGACTTACTTCAGCAGTAAATAGAATAATACCAAATTCAGAAGCTAGACAGAAAATAATTGAATATCTGGCTTTTGAAAATGTTAATGTAAAATGCAAAAGGATAATTAGGCTGGTAAAGACAAGGTCCCTTGGAGGAATGGACCCAAGGTACAATTAATATTGAATCCCATGACCATAATGATACTTGGATAGGAGAGGTTATTTCCAGAGGTTTGAAGAAAAATAGTAATGTCAAAAGTTTCAATTTCAATACACAAGGTCACCTAAAAAGGAACTATAAATAGGGTGTTCCTATAAATAATGTATTTTCAAGGAATAATCCCAACAGAATGCCCCTGCCTTCTAGATTATGCAGAAGGTGTGGCAAAGTCAGACATCGGATTAATGAATGTAGATCAACAAGGGACAGACAAGGTAATTCCTTGCCTTTGCCTTCGGGAAAACCCTGAGGGGCCCATGTCAAATTCAGTTCAGTTGTTCCCTGCCATCATTGAGGAAACCCCTTCCCAGAGCAATTAAAGAATTTAATGCCTATTGTAAGAAACCATACTGCTCTAGATGATAGAACATCTTTAGAAAATAAAACAAAAATTTAAGGAGAAACCATAAATCAAAATTAGTAAAAATTAGAAAAAGGAAACTCCCCAAAGTTAGGATTGGGGAAGGGTTTTGTTTTTGTCTTTCAGGAGAATGAAGGCTAAGGAATCTGAAGAATCCTGGACAAATGAGACATCTGAAGAAAAAGGACAAATCATCCAGGGGAAAAAAATGTCCCATGAAAAAGATTTTCTGCAGTGAAACATGGCCATGCCTAACAGCAACTTTGAAGTCTCCAAAAAGATGATGGGACCCCACAACAATGATTCCATCAAGACAATGATAATGCCATTAAGCTAACAAACACCACCCAAAGATCAGTTTTGGACTATAAACTGCTCAGGACAATCTCAAAATGGCTAGCTGAGATGATACAATAGCCTCACAGACTACTCCAGTCAGGACTTGATCATAATTCAAATTTTTCTTTGTGTCCCCATAAGATTACCAGCACCTCCAATCAGCAGGAAGTAGCCTAGAAAACTATGCTCACATTCCCCAAAAATGGATTATGGGTATTTGTCTTTGTTTAGAAGCTGGTTAAAAATTATTAGTCATAGTCAATCTCTTTCTAAAAGAAGAAAGGGGGATATGATATAGAAATACATTATAAATAAAATTAAGGATAATGTAGCTGGAGTTTTCTCTAGTCCTGCCTGGCCCATGGTCAGGACAAATCTCTCTCACCCACCAGTCCCACAGCTGCTCAGACCCAATTGAGTAAACACACAGAGACTTATATTGCTTATAAACTGTATGGCCGCAGCAGGCTTCTTGCTATCTAGTTCTTATATCTTAAATTAACCCATTTCTATTAATCTATAAGTTGCCACATGGCTTGTGGCTTACCGGTATCTTAACATCTGCTCCTCATGTGGCTGCTGGCGGCGTCTCTCTGCCTCAGCCTTCTACTTCCCAGAATTCTCTTCTCTGCTTGTCCTGCCTATACTTCCTGCCTGGCTACTGGCCAATAAGTGTTTTATTTATTAACCAATTAGAACAACACATTTAACATACAGAACATCCCAAAGCAGGATAAAAGAGTAGATTATTGAATCTACTCTGGAAAGATAAAAGGGAGGATATGGATATGATAAGATAAAAAGAGATTATTGAATCTACTTTTAAAAAGCAGCTACTGGTTTTAAATATTTTACATTGGATTGGATTTTTGTATATTGTATACAAATTTTGTATATTGATACAAATTTGAGATTATTTTTGTTAGAACATACTGTGCACATTTCTAATCTTGTTCAATATTTTGTACATATACAACTCATTTATCAATATAATACAAATTACTAGTCCTTGAAAGTTATTATTACCAACTAATTAGGATATAATGAAATGAAAGTTAGTAGTTAGTCATTATAATCAAACTTGTAGTCAGGTTAGGTACGTTTTCAAGGTCAAGAAGAGATATATTTTAGATAGACAGGTAATCTTCAAACACTTCAGAGATCTACAAAATATGGCATTTAAGATGTTTTAATAACATGGATTCTTTTTTTTGTGACTATGAAACATGTCTGCTCCTGGCAGCACCAATCTACTTCAGAGAAGATGATGGGCATCAAAGAAACCCTATACAGAGTTTACTTTCTTTGTGGCAAAAGTTAGCCACTGGGCAAGAAATTGCCCTTGCCTCAACTGCTAACAGTATGCTCTCCAAATGAACAAGTAGGATACAAAAGCAAGGACTGCTGACCCTTGCCAAGACAAGGTAGGAGAACTCTTTAGAAAAATCTTGCTTCACAGATGAGTCTATTAGATATGCTAGGCATGTAGGATGAAGATGGATGCCCCAACATTGCAGAAAAACCTCAGGTGACTGTTGAGGGAGCCAGCTGTTTCTATCATTACTCACATTTTTTTTGGAAATCACTTGTTTGCACTTCCTGTTTAACTAGGCAATATTATTTCCTTCTCAGGTCTCTGATGGAGTTGATAGTTATAATTTTCCTTATTAACAAATTCAGAAAAGAAACTAAAGAGGTGTAAAGTGTATAAGTTTGAAAGACAGTTTTAGGTTGTTAATACAAGGTAGGATAGAAAGTGAATTAGATACAACACTTTGGACTCACCTGAATAGGATAAATAATTGAGTATTTTCTCTGAATCTGTCAAATGTTAATGAACTGGGCATTGTTGATGTAATTCTTGACTATATATATTGTATATAGTTATTGTACTTATTATATATAGTTTTTGTTATATTAGTTATAACCTTTTATTATTTTAGATAAAAAAAGGTAAATGTGGTGATATATCATGTGTCTTAACATTCATGTTACAGATTTCTCTGTGTAACATCTCTGGCTGTCCTAGAACTCACTCTGTAGACTAGGCTAGCCTCAAACTCAAGAGATCCACCTGTCTCTGCCTCCCAAGTACTGGTACTGGGTGTGCACCACCAAGGCCTGACTTAATTGATTTTTCAAATGTTAAATTGACCTGATTTTCAAATGTTAACTATTAAAATTATTTCTGAGGTAAGTCTCACCTGGTCATGGTCTATTGACCTACTGTGGGATTTGGCTTACCAAGTTTTTGCATTTGTTAAGATTTTCCTAAGAGCTTTGCATATATACTTACACTAATAAATCTGTGGGCTTTTTTTGTGTTTCAGCTTGTTGCCAGGTGAGGTTGGCCTGCTAGAATGGGCTGTGAACTATTTTCTTTAGTTCGTTTTTTGGGATGTTTTTTTTTTTGTAGAATTGGTCATATTTGTTCTTTGAAAGCTAGTTAGACTTTACTAATGATGCCATCTTGACATGGAGTTGCCTTAAGAAAGTTTTCCTGAGTTACTCAATAATAAAGAGCTATTCAGGTATCCATTTCTTCTTTAATGAGCTTTTAATATACCTTCAAAATGTCCATTGTTGATTTGTTCATCTCTCATTGACTTTTTAGGTATGTTTGTTCATCATATTTTGCTGTTATCAAGCCTCTTAGTGTCTATATATATATCATCTCCTCTCTCATTTTCATACTGATAATTTGCCTTTCTTTTGTTTTTCTTGATAAGTATCACAAGACTTTGATTTATCTCATTTTAGTTTTCCAAAGAACCAACTTTGGAACGTATATCCCCAGCATTCAGGAGGCTGAAGCAGGAGATCAGTTTGAGGTCATCTGTTGCATAGCCAGTTTGAAGCTAGCCTGGGCTACCTTGCCTCAAAAAACAACAACAAAAATAAAATAAGTAAGCAAGTAGACAACCAAAGCAACTTTTGGTTTAAAAACTTTCCTTTTTAATTTCAGGACTGATGTTTATAATTTCCTGTCTTCTACTTACTTGGAATTTCTAAACATTTACTCATTTGTTCACTATTTATGTATGTGTAGTATATGCACTTGTTAGTGTGGGTGTGCATACATGTGCATGCATGTGAGTGTAGAGGCCAAGGGTCAACATTAAGTCTTGACTTTTATTTCTTGAGACAGGGTCTCTCTTTGAATCTGAAGCTCATCAGTTCAGCTGGCTTTATTGGTCAATGAGGCCTTCCTGACACCTAGGTGTTGTGGTTATAGGTGTGCATTACCATGCCAGACATTTTTTCATAGTTCCAGAGATCTGAACTCAGGTTGTCTTGCTTGTGTGTAGACACTTTACAGACTAATCCATCTCCCTAGCCAATTGTTTTGTTGACTTGTTTTTATTTTGAAATAGGATCCCACTATGTAGCCCTAACTGACCTGAAACTATGTAGACCAGGCTGGCCTTGAAACTTGTGTCATTCCTCCACTCTCTACCATCGTAGCATTATAGTCTACCAGCACCCCCACTGGACCCTTGTTTTCTAATATAAGCACCAACTGCTCTAGAATCTTCCCAATATTGCTTTAATAGCATCCAAGTTAAGTTTTCTTTTCATTCTATTTAAGGTTTTTTGTTGTTATTGTTAAGATTGAAACCAAGGCCTGTTCATGCTAGGTAACATACTCTTCCATAGAACTACATAGCCATTCAAAACATGTTCTATTTTATTTTGAAAAATTATCTACTATCATCTATCTATCTATCTATCTATCTATCTATCTATCTATCTATCATCTATAATGATTTTGGGGATTGAATCTGGCATCTTCAGCATACTAAATCCTAAGCATGAGTTTTGTCACTAAGCTACACCCCTAGCCCCATTATTTCTTTTCTTTTTTCTTTTGAGTACTCTATTGATTTATTATTATTACTTATTTAGAAGTGTGCCTTTTAGTTTCCTCTACTTGGATTTTCCAGGAATGTTTATAATTGATGTGTAATTTCATTTCATTGTGGTCAAAGAACATACTCTGTTTGACTTGAATCCTTTAAAATTTGTTTTGGCTTAAAATAGAAATTTATTCTTAGTCCTGGATGACAGAAGTCCAAGGTTACTTACATTGGACTAATATCAAAGCATTGGCAGGAATCACTCCTTATATCATCTAGCTTTGATGGCTGTTGGTATTCCTTGGATTGTGTCTTTTGAAAGTACTAAGATATGGGAATGGTGCTACATGTCTGTAATAGCACCACTTGGAATGCTGAAGGAGGATTGTGAGTTTGAGGCCAGCCTGGTCTGCATAATGAGTTCTAGGGCAGCCAATACTCCATAGTGAGATGCTGTCTTAATATAAAGCAAAACAAAAGACTTTTAAAAAAATTGTTTACTGGCCTGGAAAATGGTCTTTTTTTGCTTTAGTAATATTCTGGGTCTTTTAAAAATTATATTAATTTTTGGATGGTTTTGAAATGTGCTGCATATGCATGTGCTCAGAATAGAATCAGGACCTTGAGTATACTGGGCAAATGCTCTGCTATTGAGCTAAACTCACAGCCCTGATCTATCTTGATAAAATATTTCTTGTTCACTTGAAAATGTTGTGTATTTTAGAGTTGTTAGTTTATAAGTGTCCATTACATTTAGCTCTGAGTTTTATTAAAATTGTCTACATTTCTACTGATTTTTGTACTTGTTCTATTATTCATGCTGACTATAATTATGCAATTATCAATTTCTCTTTGTAGTTCTATCATCTACCATTTAATGTATTTAAATATGTTTAACATTATCATGTAAGATGTATGTAAAGATGGAGAGAGAGAGAGAGAGAGAGAGAGAGAGAGAGAGAGAGAGAGAGAGAGAGAGAATGCCACAGTGCATATGTGTAGTTAAAGGACAACTTTGTGGAGTCAATTCTCTTTTCACCTTTACTCTAGTTCTAGGAGTCAAAATTGGGTCATCAGGCTTATGCAGCATTTTTACCTGCTAAGCCATCTCACCAGCCCAGTTTATTGTATAGCTGTGATAAGGTATATAAACATTTAAGATTGTTTATGTTCTCTTGATGAATCTATTTTTGTAGGCTATTCATATAATGATTCAAGTCTTCTTTTGGTATATCCCTTTCTATCCTTTTATTGTTTTTTAAAAGCTAAGGTTTTACTGTACATCTCAGGCTGGCTTCCAAGCTTGTATCTTGCTTTAGCTTCCTGAGTGCTGGGATTACACTGGTGTGTCACTAGATCCAACCTCTATTCTCTTGTTTTTTAACCTATTTGTGTCTTTACATTTTAAGATTTTTTATAGGCATCATAGAGTCGTGTTATTTGATTCCCAAGCTCTGATCAGGTATTTGGGCTCTCCAAGAACTCCCTCTCGGGCCACTCTCTTTTTTTGGAGGAGGCTTTGCTAACTAGAGCATCATTCCTCACAATGAGCTAGTACTTCCTTCTGTCCTATCCCATCTGGATGAACACTCAAGGATTTATTTATACTTTCCATACAGCATGGATATACAAACTTATCCTAACCTGACAAGCAGTGCCATTCTGGTCATAAGTAGGTCTGTGGATGATTACTCAAGGATACTTTAGAAGTACTGAAGGCTACACTGGAAAAAGTTCGAAGGCAGAAATGAGAAAACTATATTTCTATAGGAGAAGATTTTACTGATAGAAAAAACTTTCATGTATTTTCCATTTCAAGGAAGTGTTTCAGTTAAGAACAAAAGTAAGGGCTGATAGGTAGCCCAGTGGTAGAGAGCACTTCCCTATCATGCACAAGGCCCTAGGTCCATTCCCTAGGGCCAACTTGAGGGTATTCCAGTCCAAACAGCTCTGTTGGGGATGAGGAGCACCTCTCTGAAAGGCTGGGGAGCACTCTATACTCAATGTATTAGTTTCCTACTTAAGTTGTAACAAATTGTCACAAATTCAGTGCCTATTCTTATTCTTCCAAAGTCTAAAATCACAGTGTGGGGGAAGGCTGAGTTTCTTCTGGAAACTTCTAAGGAGAAGCAAGATACAAGCTTGGAAGCCACCCTGAGACATACAGTAAAACCTTAGCTTTAAAAAATGAATAAAAGGATAGAAAGGGATTATCTGGCCCTTTGTACTTTCTGGAGGCCATTGGATCACGACTCTTCCATTGTCACATATCCTGCTAGGAACTTCCATCCTTCTACTTTCCTACTTTGTATAAAGTACCCTTGTGATGATATTGGATGAGCCTGATTAATTATATGATATAATCTCCCTATTTCAAAGATTTTTTTCAAAAGCAAAGGGTCTTTATTTACGAGTTAATCCAATGCAGCAGCTGAGCATGAGAGATCCTGAGAAGCAATCAAGCAAGATTTTTTGTTTTTGTTTTTGTTTTTGTTCTTTTATAATGGTTAGGGTAGGGGATCTGGGGGAATTACAACTCTATATAGTTACAAGTTCAGGATTGGTACTTTAGGTTAGAAATGCTTGGTTTGAACTGATTGGGGAGTTGCAGCTGCAAGGAAATTGCCATTTCCTCTAGCAATCTATATCATCATCAGACCCATTTTTTTCTGACAATAAGACATGCCATTTCTTATCTGCAGGAAATTTGCTCCCTCTGACTATAGTATATAATCTATCATATCCTTTAGGTTATGGCAGGAAATGTCTCCCTGAGTTACTTCTAGAGGGGGGAATGAGAGGATGACAAGTTTGTAGCCATCTTAGAGACATGTCAGACTGGGGGCAGCAAGGCCTGGGAAAGCCCAAGAAGATGTGCTGCTCCTCCACCCTAAGCCCTGGGAAACTCATCAGAGGATTAGACTGGGGGAAAGCAGGCCCTGGGAAATCCCCCAGAGGATGTGCTGCCCCTCCCCCCTAAGCCCTGGGAAACTCATCAGAGAATTAGATTGGAGGAAGCAGGCCCTGGGAAACCCACCAGAGGATGTGCTGTCCCTAGACCCAGACAATTAAGAGCCACATAAAAAAATGAGTTCCAGATATTTCAAGGATCTTAACTTTAATTACATTTGGAAGGTTCCTTAAACATGCAAATAACATAGTAGGTTCTGGGGATTAGGGTGTGGGTGTATTTGGAGATCCACGGCCTAATTTCTATAGCCAGTTTGACGATTGACTAGCTAGGCAGAAAGTAAGATTTCCAGGTCCTAGATCTGATGTGGGGCTTACCCTGCCAAGATTTGTGTGAATCATCCTGTCCTTTGAATACAAGTTTCTTGTTTGCTTTTGTATGTTTAATTTTTTAAAGATTTATTTTTTGTGTATGCATGTTCTATTTGCTTGTATGTATCTATACTATGTGCATGCCTGGTACCATGGAGGCCAGAAGAATGTGTTGGAGCCCCTAGAACTGGAGCCCTGGATGGTTGTGAGCCACCATGTGGGCACTGGGAACTGAACCTGGGTCCCCTGCAATAGCAACAAGTGCTATTACCACTGAACCATCTCTCCAGCCCCTAAGATGATTAATTTTGATTCTTCAGTTCTATCCAAGATGGCAAGGACCAAGTGGCATTAAATCTACTAATCCTCAACAAAGCTTGTTTTTTTTCAGGGAGAAAATAAGTAGGAATTCTTGGAGAAGGTACCTTGCATACAGGAATCAAGCATGATTGTACTGACTTCCATCTTGATGCTGCCTTGAACAATGTGCCAAATGGAGCCAAAAGTCTCATCTTCCTGTAGTTGTGTATAGGCCTGACATAGCAGTGTTTTATTATTTGAAGGCTTAACTAGTCCCAAGTGGGGTTCCTGGTTTGTCCTTGGTTGTTAATCTTTATTTACTCTATTCTTTGCCCAAATAGTTCTGTCCATTTGGGGAATCTTGAGGGCAAGACACTGGGACAAATTCTCTGAGATGAAAGCAGGCCTGTTCCTCATTGCTCCATCACTACTATTCAGTTAGCAAATGTAACCAAAAAGGCTGAGTGGCCACAGTTATTGACTCAGCCAAAAGCAGCCTTGTGAACACTCTTATTGTTTTTACCTCTCTAGACCCTGTTTGTAGAGGCAGAGAAATGGGAAAGAATTTTAACTAGAGTTTCTGTTTTCCAAAGTAGGAAGAGGAAAAGCTTGGTGGAAAAAAAAGGCAAGGATTACAGGGCACAGGCCAGGCTTATCAAAGCAGGAAGAAGCATTTAATGCCCATGCCCCATGAAGCAGAATGATCTAGAATAGGTACTGTCCAGCTGTGGCCATTTATTTTATTGTATTTCTTTTTTAGTGATGGCATTACTTCTGTGTAATTTTAATTTTCTAAATTTCAAGTTTTTAAGAGTTTAAAGTGAGAAATGACTAAAGTAAGCCATGATTTTCACATGTGCTTCAGGAAAGCAGCTCCATTACAGCTCAATACTTCCCATAACTCAGCAAAAGGTGGTTGTGAAGATGTTCTCTCAGTTCTAGTCTCTGGTTGTGGTCACAGCCTGTGCTGCTCAAGGTTCATATTTCCAGATTATTTCTAAGCTACTTGCCACTTACTTATCCTAACTGAAACAGAAGGGAATTGAAGGAACAGTGAAGGGAGGGGAAGGATGTTTGGAGCCTGGTAGTCAGGCCTTGCAAAATGCTCACACCACAATCCACCTCAATAAGATGATAAATGTATTTGGAGTATAAAGTGGAAGAATTCACCAGTGACTAGACACAATGGGTTGTGCAATTGCCCATTTCATTGCAAAGACAAAAGTCTTTAGATCATATAATCTCTTCCATTTTGTGAAGTAAAATCAACTGAACTCCTAGAAGCCTCCTTTAACAGTGCTAAGTTGAATGTTACAAAGTTGGCTGTATAGACGGCCAGCCCCAAGGTGGGATTTATTAACTAAACCTTCCTTTAAAGCCATTATCACATAACTGCTGTTTTCCACAAAACAGTCAAACTGAGAAACCAAATGTTATATAATACAGTTTTTGAAATAATACCACATGAGTTAATGGGTGCTGAATATACTTTTGCTGTTGTGTACTTTTCTTCAGTTCTTAAAGCCAGTAACGGGCTTTGCAGCTCAGTGGGAGAGTGCTTATCTAGCATAATCAAAGTCCTTGTTTCCATTCTCAGCACTGCAAAACAGAAAAACAAAACAAAACAAAAAACCCAAATAAACAAGCAAACATTGAGGATTTTGATCTTGCAGGGGAAAAAAAACCCTGAGACTATGCTGGCTGTAACAGGATATACTTAGTAGTTTAAAATCTTCAGAATGAATTACCAGAGCAGTCACCTATTAACAAGTGAGGTAGGTAGAGGAAGAAACAATCCCTTTTATCTTTCACTACTGATTTACTCAATGACCTTTGACAACTTGAAAATATTTACCCTTTTCAAAGTCCTGCCATGAGACCTGATTACATGACAGACTCCCAGAGCTCTGCATTATATAATGAGTATTATAAACAATAGCTTTGTGTATCCTGTCACTTTAAATAGGATCTATGTCCCTGGCCATTTAAAATGATGATCCTAAGGTCTTTATCTTACTAGCCTGATGAAATCATGGTTTCTGGGCAAAGCACAAAGAGTTCTCTTTGACTTCTGGTATTGACCTGAATTGTGAATTTGTGCTTTTTCTTTTAATGTTTTATTTTTTATTTTATTTATTTATTTATTTTTCGAGACAGGGTTTCTCTGTGTAGCTTTGCGCCTTTCCTGGAACTAGCTTTTGTAGACTAGGCTGGCCTTGAACTCACAGAGATCCGCCTGCCTCTGCCTCCCGAGTGCTGGGCTTAAAGGCGTGCGCCACCAATGCCCGGCCTTTACTTTTAATTTTTTTTTTTAAATTTTTTTTAAAATTCGTGCTTTTTCTTGATAGGGCCTTGATATGTATCCCAGGGTGTCCTAGAAGTTATTATCTTCATGCCTCAGCCTTCAATGCTGGGATTCTAGGTGTATGTCACCATACCCAGATGGTTTGTGCTTCTAAACATTCAATTTTTCATCCCTGAACCTCTCTTCTAACATAAATAAACTCATAGATTTTAAAAAATCAGTATGCCAAAACAGAAAATTACCACACTGACAATAGTTAACAGTTTTCATAATTTAATGAAAAAGTATTGATAAAAAGGTGACATTTGAAAAAAGATTGATTTTATCTTCAAAACTTGAATTATATAGGACAAGACAAAAAACATTAACAAAGGTTAAGAGGTAATACTTCAAAGAACAAAATGTTGCAGATGCAGTTTGGGGCATTTGGAATGTATACAAACTGAAGGCTCATCTGTTTACCCAGGAATATTCTGTAAAAATATTACCATTTTATCTCCCTGACTTGAATGATATTTCAGGCAATACTCTCCCAATGGCTAGTATTAAAGCGCTGTTTTCATGTTTGAGACTCCCCTCCCACCCCCCCCTCACCACTCAGAATTCAAAGGCATGAAAGGACACAGGCAATTGATTGACTGGCCTTTAATGTAAGGAACTTACCACTCACCTCCATTATACTCTCATTACCATGAAAGTGTCAAATTTGTATGTACCTATGAGTACTCAAATAAGCAGAGGCCGAGGGTATTAAGAGGAAATTCTCTTCCTCATTTTTCAACTAAAATAAAATACAGGACATCTACTACACATTATATTATGTTCACACATGTTTATAGGCACAAAAGAAACATTTTGAAGATGCAGCCAAAGGAGAGGCAAAATATAAAAGTTTAAAAAAAAAAACAAAAAAAAACCCCAAAACCCTAAAGAAGCCTTTAACAAGGTTCTATGAAGGAAAATGGGAGAGAGGCAAACTGCTCCACTGCATTGGCTAGAGGGCTATTGCCCTCTCACTGGCACTGACTGCAGCTGGCTTCTTTCACCAGCATGAAACTTTCAGAAATTGAAAATGGCCTCTTGTTTGAAAAATCTCTCTATATGTTCCCAAACTAGAAGAAAGAGAATATTATTTTAAGGCTAAGAAGAAAAGGGAGCTGAGACTTACTGTCTGCCTCACAGTTTTATAAACTGCTACTTCCCCCTTTTTCTTAAATGGGAACCAAAACTGTTTCATCCTCTGCTTCAAAATTCTCTTCCTCTAGAAATGAATAAAGGCTGATTATTTGGTAATGTGGTATAAGCAAGTTCTGAAAAATGGCTCCAACTTTTATGCTTGGGAAATTGCCTTGGTTTCAAAATTCATACAAAGCTAAATTATATACATGTGTTAAAACACATGCTTTCAAATTTGTCTGACAATAAAAATCTGTTTCAAAATTAAAGCAGGTAAGAATACTTAACCCTCTGTGCATTACACTATATTTTAATTATACCTCAATAAAAATTTTATAAACATTAAAGCAGGTATACAAAAACTGTCAGCCAAACTTTAGTCAAACTTATTTGAAAACAACACAAAAAACCCTGACCTGGTACAAATATCCCAGAAAAGGTCACACTTTGGGAAAGGCTCTGGAAGTCTTCACAAATGCCTTGAGAAGCAGAGCATTTTCCTTGGAAGTAGTACTTCTGTACTTTTGTAAACACTATCCACAAGTTAGCTTGTTAGCTGGATAAGAGAGTTATGAGTGTATTCCCAGCAAGCAGGTCTAGGAACAGGCACTGGACACTTAGAATTGACTTCATATGCTATGGTACTGTGAAAGAAACTCAGCCTTGCATGAAGCAAGGACGACAATAGTAAGTGACAGCATCTGAGAATGCCACTCTCCTGGTCTCTCCCTTGAAGAGGTTTTATAGATACCAATGGAATTAGAATTTTTCTACAAACATGAATGCTAAGGAGTCACATGTTATAGTTTCAAAAGATAAGTAGTTTTTAGTGTCTGTCATGTTCTTTTGCAAATCCATCAACAATGCAAGGATTCTTAATATGTAGACTAATCAGTATTTTAATGTAACCAAAAAGCAGCTCCAAAGTACTTACTAAGCAAATACTCTGGGCCCAACTATTCCCAGCAGCCTCCAACAAAGCAACTCCAGACAATCTGCAACTCTTGTAATGTGCTTATAAAAACTAGACCTGAAACCTTTTCAAAAAATGTCAAACCATCATCCCTGCAATTCCTCCTAATATACACTAGAATCCTTTTGGTGTTTAGATTTCCCCCAGTATGTGGGGCAAAGGCAACGGCTGCGTTACCCTTAGGTGTTTCTGATCACCTTTGCATTGAGCTATGGGAATGAGGATGTGTCTTACTTTTCCCATGGCACTCCCGAGCAGAATCATGAGAAGGATTTTCACTGTCAGAACTTTCTTTCTTTACCCTTGCTGTTTCTTTATTCCCCTCCCCTTCCGCTTCTGAATCGCTGGGCTCTAAATCAGGGCAATACCCATCGGTTTCCTGATATGGAGCTCTTCCTGTTGACCGCCTGAGAAGCTGTCTACCCCACAACTGCTCCTTAGAGCTCACATTCTTAGTTGGCTTAACACAATATTGGAGGTCCTCAGTGGGCCTCACCCATGTATTGGTGGCCTCCTTAAAGGACCTGCTGAAGTGTTCTATGCCAGATTTTCTGTTACCCTGACTGGGCAAGTGGGAGCTGAGCATGGACTCCTGGTCACAGAACACCTCATCTGAATTATCTTTCTGGGTGATGTTCCCAGACCAGTTGCCCTCCAGGCCATTGGAACTAGCGAGCCTGGAGTTAGCCTGACTCTTCCCATTACCAATAGAAGCCTGTCCATGAAGGGCAGCCTGAAGGGCCAGAGGCTTCCCTAATGATTGCCCATGATAGAACTCTGCAGATGGAGTTCTCTGAGCAGGACTGGAACTCTTGGCTTCACTTTGAGAATGGCTGCGGCTAGGCAGCAAACAGTTACTCTTGGTTTCTAGTGGATGTCTTGGATATATTTTCACATTCATGTCCAGTGGCTCCTCAAGCATCTGTGGGCTCCTTTTATTGTGACCAGGGGAGCTGCTGCCAGGAGAGGAAGGTTGGTGCTCGGTTTCTGTGGAGCTGTCTCTGCAGTCTTCTGAGGTTGATTTAGGCATTTTCAACTTTAAGGTAATTCGTGGTGGTGGGTAAAACAATGAGTTCTCTAGTGCATTTGTCAAAGAAAGTCCTGAAATCAGAAAGAAACATTTGTTTAACAACTGATTTAATTATTAGCATATGTGCATCACAAAGTGAGTTCATGAATTTATTGTTCCAAATGTCTAATGAGCACCTGTCTTTGATGAGCATGTATACTACGGTGAGCAGATGGAGTGAACTCACAGTACAGGATGAACCCAGAGTCTCACAGAAAGCACTATCCATGGCTCTTAACCTTTACACCATTGCTTTCCTAACCTGTAAAACAATAGCAACAACTAGTGTGCTCTGTCTTATGTCTCTATCTCCAAGCCGTTCTTTGTGTATGTGTGGGGGCAACTGCACATGTGTGCATGCATATAGAGGCCAGAGGTCGATGCTGGATGTTTTTTTCAATCACACTCTATTTTTTGAGACAGGGCTTTTCACTGAACCTGGAGTTTATCAGTTGGCTAGACTAGCAAACTCCTGGGATCTTCCTGTCTCCACATAACTAGTACTGGATTCACATCACAAGGGTGTGCACCACACAGGCTTTTTATTTGAGTGCTGGGAATTCGACTCACTAACAAAGCTCTTCCCCTAGACTTCTCCTTGCCTTTCATTGCTATAAAGAATGTCACTCACAGTGTTTTGGAATGTGTTCTTTGTGTGTTTATGACTGGGCATACAGGTAATAAGCAGGGCTGAAGATGTGCCTCAAATACAAGACATTTCAGATTTTATCCCCCTATCTTCTCCAGGCATTCCCAAATAATTCAAACAGAGAACTGCAGAAACACAGTACAGGATTTGGTAGGGGAAAGGTACATAGGTATTTTAACTTGGCATTAGAAGTCGTGGGTGGTTCCTTAATATTATATGCCCTTAGTCTGCAATATCCTGATTACAAACTATCATTATGGGATGTGGAATCATTAAAAATATTACTGGACCCATGTAGGGGCACATATGCAATAGCATGCGTGTGGAGGTAGATGATATTATAGAGTCAGTTCTCTCCATCTTTACATGGGTTCTAAGGATCAAACTCAGGTCACCAGGTTTTTGAAGCAAATGCTGTTACCTTCTGAGCTATCTTGCTGGCCCTGGATGAGGTTTGATAGTGGTAAGGGCCAGCAAGAAAGAATCACAACATATAGGATTATCCAGGGATTATCCAGGGATGTTATTAATTACCTGTTATTAATCACCCTACAATTGGTCTTTGCCCATTATAGTCTTACAACATGTAGTTTCATAAAAATGAGATATAGAGAGGATGGCTTGTAAGTATCCTAAAGGGTAGCATGCATTCCCCAAGGGTCCATTTTGAACAACTACAGCCTCTATCTCTGCTAGGGCTTTATGCCACCTGTTGATGCTGTAAGCCATATTCTTATAATCAGAAGCCACTTGGATGAGTCTAATCTTGTCAGCACACAGGAGGTCCTCCCTGTTGTCTTTTGCTTATTGCTTTGACAGTCATGTTACAAAGTAACCTTGTGGCTGAGTATCCCTGCTACTTCCTGCTTTTGATGCCTACCTGACATCTTGTTTCTATGTGTTTCTCTTATTTTATGGTTGCCTTTAGCAGGTGCTGATTCTATACATTTTGCTCAAGTTACCCTTAGTGATGATCATGTTCTCCCACCTATTTCTGTATAAAAAGAAACATAGGGAAGTATCACTGTATATGACTGTCATAATTCTAGCCAAGCTTTCCACTTTAGGTACTGTAATTATCATTACCTATCTCACTCATCAAGTAGGTAATGCATGGATTTCTCTGTTGACTGCTCTATCTTCTAGTTTAGTTCTTAGTCCCTAGAACAGTGGTTTTCAACCTTCCTAATCTGCAGCCCTTTAAAACAGTTCTTCATGTTTAATGGCTCCCCAACCATAAAATTATTTTGTTGCTACTTCACAACTGTAATTTTGCTACTGTTATGAATCACAATGTAAATATCTGCGTTTTCCAATGGTCTTAGGTGACCCCTGCGAAAGGTCATTTAACCCCAAGGGGTCATGACCCACAGATTGAGAACCACTGCCCTAGTAGGTTCTGAATAAATATTAGTGAATAAATTAAAACTTTAGAAATATATCTCTTTTTTGTTATTATATTTGTGGTTTAATTTTACACATCAGCCATGGGTTTCCCTGTCCTCCCCCCTCCTGTTCTTGCCCCCATCTTCCCCCCATCCCCATCTCCTCCAGGGCCAAGACTCCCCTGGGGATTCATTTAAACCTGGTGGATTCAGTACAGGCAGGTCCAGTCCCCTCCTTCCAGGCTGAGCAAAGTGTCCCAGTGTAAGCCCAAGGTTCCAAACAGCCAGCTCATGCACTAAAGACAGGTCCCGGTCTCACAGCCTGGATGCCTCCCAAACAGTTCAAGCTATTCAATTGTCTCACTTATCCAGAGGGCCCGATCCAGCTGGGGGCTCCACAGCCTTTGGGTCATAATTCATGTGCTTCCATTCATTTGGCTATTTGTCCTTGTGCTTTTTCCAATCTTGGTCTCAACAATTCACGCTCTTACAGTCCCTCCTCTTTCTCGACAATTGGACTCCTGGAGCTCCACCTGGGGCCTGGCCGAGGATCTCTGCATCCACTTCCATCAGTTATTGGATGAGAGTTCTAGCACGACCGTTAGGGTGTTTGGCCATCTGATCACCAGACTAGGTCAGATCAGGCTTTCTATTGACCATAGCCAGCAGTCTACAGAGGATGTATCATTGTGGATTTCTGGGGACCTCTCCAGCACTCTGCCTATTCCTGTTCTCATGTGGTCATCATTTATCATGGTCTGTTATTCCTTGTTCTCCCTTTCTGTTCTTGATCCAGCTGGGATCTCCTGCTCCCCTAAGCTTTCTTTTAACAAATGGTGCTGGCATAACTGGATGTCAATGTGTAGAAGGCTGCAAATAGATCCATATCTGTCACTGTGCACAAAACTTAAGTCCACGTGGATCAAAGACCTCAACATAAATCCAGTTACTTTGAACCTGATAGAAGAGAAAGTAGGAAGTACTCTTGAACACATTGGCACTGGAGAGCACTTTCTAAATATGACACCAGTAGCACAGACACTGAGAGAAACAATCAGTCAATGGGACCTGTTGAAACTGAGAAGCTTTTGTAGAGCAAAGGACACGGTCAACAAGACAAAGCGACAGCTTACAGAATGGGAAAAGGTCTTCACCAACCCCACATCTGACAGAGGGCTGATATCCAGAATATAAAGAACTCAAGAAATTAGACATCAAAATGCCCAACAGTCCAATTGAGAAATGGGCTATAGAACTAAACAGAGAATTCTCAGCACAGGAAGTTCAAATGGCTGAAAGACATTTAAGGAATTGCTCAACATCCCTAATTATCTGGGAAATGCAAATCAAAACGACTCTGAGATACCACCTTACACCTGTCAGAATGGCTAAGATCAAAAACACAGAAGACAGCTTATGCTGGAGAGGATGTGGAGCAAGGGGAACTCTCCTCCACTGCTGGTGGCAATGCAAGCTTGTACAGCCACTTTGGAAATCAATATGGCGCTTCCTTAGAAAATTGGGAATCCAACTCCCCCAAGACCCAGCTGTACCCAAGGAATGTTCAATCATACCACAAGGGCATTTGCTCAGCTATGTTCATATCAGCATTGTTTGTAATAGCCAGAACCTGGAAACAACCTAGATGCCCTTCAACTGAAGAATGGATAAAGAAAATATGGTACATATACACAATGGAGTACTACTCAGCAGAGAAAAATAATGACATCATGAGGTTTGCAGGCAAATGGATGGATCTAGAAAAAATCATCCTGAGTGAGGTAACCCAGACTGAGAAGGACATACATGGTATGTACTCATTCATAGGAGGATACTAGATGTAAAACAAAGATGACTAGACTGCTACACAACTCCAGCAAGGCTACCTAGAAAACGGGACCCTAGGAAAGACACAGGGATCGCCCAATGACAGAGAAATGGATGAGATCTACATGAACAACCTGGATGACAGTGGGAGAAATGAAGGGCAAGGTTTGAGGGAAAGAAATATATCTCTTTTAACTTCTGTCTAAGGATCTGTTTTAACAGATTATCTGCCTTGGACTTGCAACTCCTCTAATCCTATCCTTGAATTTCTTTTCCTTCCTTTCATTTTTTTCTGGGAGGGGGGTTTCCATCCAGGAATTAATTTCCCACCTTTTAAGTTGACAGTAAAATAGGTCACATTATTATCAGGATTAGATTAAAGCAAATGAAACTATTTTTAAGTGGCATAATAGACATAAAACTACATGGTAAAAATGATTATAATCAGAGTCTCTATATTTGCTAGGACAGTTTTAACACACGGGTTGTTACCTTCTGTAACTTCTTCGTTGATAAGCTGGACTTGCAAACCGAAGATCTGTTCTTGCACTTTGGTGTGTGACAGTTTCAGCTTTTCTCGCCTGCTTATCATGTAGCATAGATTTCGGACCTACAAGCCCAATCCCCAGCAAATAAAGATGTTTGTTATATTAAGTGAATTTACAGTTGAAATTGTTCAGTTACACTGAAGTCCACTGAGTTCTGGTGGCTGTGGGAGTGAGGAGTGAAGGACCACAGACCATGACCAAAATCAAAGGAATTACTACAGCATGACAATCATGGGGACATGGTTCCTATGTCAATCTGCTTAAGAGCAAGTGCTCTAAGGTTCTCTCTGAAACTTATTCTCTAGTCTACAATCTAACAGGATCAATATTTATGTACACAATCCAACTGAGAAGATGATGGCATCATACTTTAGTCTTCCCTTTCTATCCCTGAGTATGAATGATAGCATTTGGCATCTGTACCACCAGGCCTGGTTCATTTCTAGAATTAGACAATTATGAAATTTCCTAGGGTAAACACAGCACCTAACTTTTCTTTGAATTCTTAAAGTACTTAATCTACCTGATGAATATATCATGAGTTCAATTACCCAGTGAAGTGGCTGTCAACCAGAGATGATTTTAGCCCCTAGGAGGAACCTAGTAAATTTGGAAAACAATTTTGTTTGTTAGAACCAAGTGTGTAAGGGGACTGGCATCTAGTAGACAGAGGTCACTGATGCTGTTAAACATCCTATCCTGTCACTTACAATAAAGGGTAGTACTCCACAATAACTAATGCAGCTCAAGATGTCAACAGTGCTAAGTCTGAAAAACCCTGAGATAGTGCTTTTCTGAAAAAATTTCACTCATCAGGCTTCAGTCTCAGAAATATGTCAGTAAAATATAGCTGAGCCATTTTTTGACAGTGAATTAAAAAGTAAACAACTGAGAATAATAAATTCAAAGTTCATAGAGCAAATACATGAGGCCTTTCTATCACCAGTCAAAATTTAAACAGAACTCAATGTCTGGAACCACAGTAAACTTAGATGATAAGGAAAGACACAAAAGCTCATACTATATAATGGGGTGATCATTTTAAAACTGGAAGTGGTATCTCCTATTTCTATGTTGACAATAGTCAGAGCTGGTTAACTTACCCTCTCTAAGTCCTGCCGCAGGTGCATAAACATTCTCATGCGAGTATGAATGCTTTCTTCTTTTGGCTGTACCAAGCCATTTTCCTCTTCCTCTTTTGGAGGAATTAATGGCTTGTTGAAGTTGCTTTTGCGCTTCAGTTTCCAGTAGTTATAGATAAAGTCGACAGTTAATGCAGATAACCTCAGCTCTTTGGCAACATCTTCTACCTGGACCAAGGTGTAGAATTCTTCCTCTAGTTCACAAAGCTTCTGTGCCCGCAGGCTGGTTTTCTCACTTTTTGCTTGGCTCTGCTCAGTAGCTCTGTGGTGGTGGTACTCAGCCTCCCCAACTTTTGGCTTGTTTTGGCTATGCTTGATGCAAAATGACTTGAACTTTACTTCATCACCCTCATCTAGGATGGTCTTCATTTCTAGGCCATGCTCAAAGGCACAGGTGACATGGAAGGCAGTGATACAGCTTTTCACAGAGCACTGAAGGAGAAAAAAAATGTGTTAAGACAGTACATGGGAAGAAGATAGGGAACTCTCTGTCTCTGGGCCCCAACTGTGAGCTTATAGAAAGCAAAGGAAAGACAGGGGGAAGGCTTGACCATGACAAATATTTTATAAGTAAAGAAAAAAAGATGAAACAAAGAGAAAAATATTTTGTAAGTAAGAATTTTTTACAAGTTACCCAGGAAACTTGCTCATATAGAAAACAGTAAAAACAAAGGCAAAAATATGAAATTTCCATTTTTACGTTTCAATTTAAGTAGCAAGCATTGAGTTGCCTTTTTTTTGAGAAGTCTCTGATTTATGTAAATGGTTTCTTCTCTGCATCCTCCACATTACCTATATATGCTTTTATTGTAGTACTTTTTACACACTCCCTACTAATAGCTGAAAAATTCCTGGACATAAAGCTTAAGACAGAAGCTATGTCAACTACCTATGCACCAGTATGTCATCAATTCAGGTAACACCATAAACTACTGAGAAAGCAGTTGCTCAGAATAAATGAAAGAAAAGACACACAGTTGATATTATTGCTAGGACATCAATGGCTCTAAAAGGTCACAGGAACTCCAGTATCTAAAAAAACCTAATTTCCTGAAATTGTTCTGATACAGCTGAGCTACGCATTAGACTAGACAACTAATCATGAAAGGCTATTTAAATTTAAATTAATTTAAATGGGGCCAAGATGTTGAGCAATGTTAGAGCCCTTGTGCTACACATGTGAGGCCCTGGGTTTCATCTCCTAAACTACAAAAAAAGTTAATTAAAATTACATACTATGAGGACCAATGGCTCAGCAAATAAGTAGGCCTTGCTACCAAGCTGACTCTTATAAGTTATTCCCTAATCTTCACATGTGCACTCCCTCAATAAAAACATGTTATTTAAAAAAAAATGAAATACTCAGTCATTTAACTCCTCAGTCACTTTAACCACATTTTCAACCAAACTAGACCACACACAAAACAAAACAAAACAAAACAAAACAAAACAGACATTTTCAAATTAAGTTTTTGCTATTCTGCCATCCACTGTTAGATTCAACACATTACTATGGATCACACACTGACTATTCATAGGGAAACAGAGCAGGAAGAATCTAGCCCATGACAGATGCATTCCTGTGCTTAAGCTAAATTACCATTTGTTATGGTTAAACTGTTACAGTTTTCCTTTTAAGAGATTTTGAAATACATTGGTACACATATATGCTAACGTAAGAGATTTTATTTCTAAGAAAATAGGATGAGACCATCTATACTGTCAAAAACTTTCTGAATTAAATTAAATCTCCTTAATTTTCTGAATGAAAAGTTAAGAGTAAGTATTATTTATTTATTTGTTACACACACACACACACACACACTTGGTTTTTCGAGACAGAGTTTCTCTGTGTAATAGTCCTGGCTGTCCTGAAACTCACATTGTAGACCAGGCTGGCCTTGAACTCACAGAGATCCACCTGCCTCTGCCTCCTGAGTGCTGGGATTAAAGGCATGTGCCACCACAGCCTGGCAAGAGTAATTATTTTTTAAAAGAAGAAAATAGTAGGATTTTTCATAGTTAAAGCAAGTGCTAATTCTTTTGGAAGCCTGCATTTGGAGGCCACTATGCTTACTGTACATGCGTTGGGAGTCTTGATAATTAAACAGAGAATAAGCTTGGATATAAATTAAGAAAGAAAGAACACAGTGCATGACAGTCTTCTTAGAAATTCAAGATACCCAACAGAAATGAAAACAAAATAACAGCAGCATTATTTTCTAATAGTTGGCTTTTCCTTTTTACCACCAAAATGTACAAACCTTCAGTTATAATATCACATGACTTTAAAAAATATTTGGTTTATGTGAATGTGTATGTATATTTACTATGTGTATGCAGTTCTCATGGAAGTCAGAAAAGGTGTCAGATCACCTGGAACTGGAGTTATGGAGTTGTGAGCAGCCCTATGTGGGTGATGGGAATTGAATCTGGGTCCTCTATAAGAACTACAAATGCTTTTAACTGCTGAGCCATTTCTTCAGCTCCCAGAATGATCTTTTCTAAATCTAGATGGTTTTATGACAGTTTGCTAAGAGATATTTCTAATTATCATCTATCCATTTTTTATTTGGTGCAGTCTATATTTTTATGTTCTATAACTTTGATCTGAGAGACAATCTGTTTTTAACACTATATTGATAGTTGTTGAAGAATGTCTTTTATTATTTGTTGTATAATTACTTCATTTCTCTTGAATATTTAGTCCCCTTCTCTTAACACAATGCTGTTAACCATTAAAGCAAATTTTTGGAGACAGGTTTTCTCTTGCTAACAGCCCTGGCTGTCCTGGAACTCACTATGTAGAACAGGCTGGCCTTAAACTCACAAAGATTGTCTGCTTCTGCCTCCCAAGTGCTGGGATTAAGGTGTGTACCACCAACTGCTGGCAGGAGGTTTACACTTAAATTCAATGAGATAAAAGAATTTTGGGAATGGGACATAATACTAATATCATCTAAACTAGTCTCACATTTACTATTAATTAAATTTCTAAAAAGTACCTGATTTAGACATGTCCCTTTCAAATTAAGTGGTAACTTAGCCACATACTAGATTCTTTCACTGAAAAAAGCTCACATTCTCACAAAACATCCCTCCTTAGCTCTGGATAGTTCTTTTGGAAAATTTGGTTATATTACATGGAAATATATATCCTTAAAATTTTCACATATTTGACAAACCTCATGAAAATGAGGATGATGGTAAGCTCAAGATGCATTTTTATCTGAGTATTTTTTATTATCACTTGGCTAAAAAAACTATACAGACACTTAAAAACCAAACAGTAAAAGGCATATTTTAGCAACAACAAATAGAATGTTAAAACAGATGTCTCTCAGGACCAATTTATAGAATGTAGAGAAATAAATTACACAAAAAGACAAATACATGAATGATAGTAAAGAATTTTTCTTAGCAAACTCTGCCATAAAACCATCTAGTTTTAGAAAACGTTATTCTGTAGTATTTATAATTGGAAGTCTGTACACTTTAGGGCTAAAAGAGAAAAGCCCAGCCAGGTTTTGGAGACAAACATTTATTTATTGTCTGGTCTATATAGGGAGTTCCAGGACATCTAGAGCTACATAATGAGGCTGTCTCAAGAAAAAATTTATAATTTATTGTTTACTGTAGATGGATTTTTCTTTGAGCTGACAGCTCACAAAAACAACATGGAGATTTATTATTAAGAAAGTCATGCCTAGCCGGGCGGTGGTGGCGCATGCCTTTAATCCCAGCACTTGGAGGCAGAGCCAGGCGGATCTCTGTGAGTTCGAGGCCAACCTGGGCTACCAAGTGAGCTCCAGAAAAGGCACAAAGCTACACAGAGAAACCATGTCTCGAAAAACCAAAAAAAAAAAAAAAAAAACCAAAAAAAAAAGAAAGCCATGTGTAGAGAGCCGCGTGTAGCCGCACCCTAAAGATGGCTCTGGCTTCTACCCTCTGCCTTCCCGATGGCAAACACTCTTTATGGTAAACAGTTCCTTATTTGGCTATGGCTGGATTCGTGTGTTGCTGGCATATGCATGAACCTGTGGACAGTGCCCACGTGGCTGCTTGGGGTTGGCAGCCCAGCCCTACTTAGGTGCTGGGAGAGGCTTGCCCGGAGAGAGAGAGACACAATGCAACTAATCAAAGGTCTGAATAAACTGTAATGAGAAGGATCCTGGTGTCGCGTCTTCCTTGCTGGTCGAGGCGGGCACGACAGCCATGCCTACCAAATACCCTAACCGGTGTGCTAGAACTCTCATCCAATAACTGATGGAAGTGGATGCAGAGATCCTTGGCCACGCCCCAGGCAGAGCTCCAGGAGTCCAATTAGCGAGAAAGAGGAGGGATTATATGAGCGTGAATTGTTGAGATCAAGATTGGAAAAAGCACAGGGACAAATAGCCAAACTAATGGAAACACATGAATTATGAACCAAAAGCTGTGGAGCCCCCAGCTGGATCAGGCCCTCTGGATAAGTGAGACAACTGAATAGCTTGAACTGTTTGGGAGGCATCCAGGCAGTGGGACCTGGACCTGTCCTTAGTGCCTGAGCTGGCTGTTTGGAACCTGGGGCTTATACAGGGACACCTTGCTCAGCCTGGAAGGAGGGGACTGGACCTGCCTGTACTGAATCCACCAGGTTTAAATGAATCCCCAGGGAAGTCTTGCCCTGGAGGAGATGGGAATGGGGGCTGTGCTGGGGGAAAGGTGGGGTCGGGAGGGGGGAGGACAGGGGAACCCATGGCTGATATGTAAAATCAAATTAAATTATAAAAAAATAAAGAAAATAAATGAAATATTAAAAAAAGAAAGCCATGCCTATGGATTAGGTTTGTCCCACTAGCTCTTATTACTTAAATTAACCCATTTATATTAATCTACATTTTGCCTCATGGCTTTTTGCTTCTCTTCTATCTTGCACCTACTGTTTCCTCTCCATGTCCTCTGGCGTCTCCCCCAGCCTAGATTCATCTCTTCTTCTCTCTTTACCTGGAAGTCCCACCTAACCTCTCCCTGCCTAGCTATTGGCTGTTCAGCTTTTTAGTACACCAATCACAGCAATACATTTTCACACAGTGTATAAATATCCCACAACTGTTTATAGAAACAATGCCACAAATGGTCTAAATTGCTCTACAAAACTTACTTTTGCCATTCTTATACTCTAACATGTATACTATGAGCTCTTATCTCTAAGCCTTACAATCTAAAAAGAGGTATCATTGAAGTGTTACCTAACTTGTCCCATTTTTTTGTTTGTTTTAGAACTGGATAGCCTGACTATATAGCAAAAGCTGGCTTTGATTTCCTCTATCTCCCAAGTGCTAGAGTTACAGTCATGTATCACATCATGTCTGGCCCATGTTTACATTTATCTTCCCTTAAAATGCTTTGGGCTCCCAAAAGCAGAGATTATAAATCTCAGAACAAGAACAACTTGTATTAACAAATTGTGAAATAGATCCCGCCAGCTACATCTCCTCTCCTAGCCCAAGAGTCTTATTTCTAGGACCCAGGCCCTGGGGCCACAACTTGTGCCCCCACTTCCCCGACCCATGCATGCCCCAGGTGCAGGCCAGCATGGAAGACTCCTGTAGGCAGGCATCCCCACCAACACTCTCCATTGGACTCTGCAATCTACAAGACCCACTACCTGCCCCAAACTCACCCATCCTCCCGTGACCTCAGCAGCTCCCTGAGACACAGAATCTGTCAGCTCTAATTAGACCAAGAGCTTTGATAGGAGCATGAGCAGCTCCCTGAACACAGAATCCGCCAAACCTGATTGGACCAAGAGCTCTGAGTGGACCAAGAGTATACTCCTGAGACACAGACACAGCCAGCAGAGAGTGCAACCAAGAACAGCTCCCTCAGACACAGACACCTCTTGTACCTATTGGAGGAAGAGATGGGTAGACAGCAGCGCAAAAATACATACAACAACATAAAGAGCAATATGGCATCACCAGAACCTAGTGGTTCTACAAGACCTGAACATCACAACGTAGAAGAAACAGAAGAAAGAGACCTTAAAAATAACTTTATGAAGATGATAGAGGCCTTTAAAGAGGAAATGAAAAATTCCCTTAAAGAAATTGAGGAAAAGACAAACAAAAAATGGGAAGACATCAATAAATCCCTTAAAGAAAACCATGGAAAAGCAATTAAACAGGTGAAGAAAACAGTTCAAGACCTGAAAATTGAAATAGAAACAATGAAGAAGACACAAACTGAGGGAATGCGGAAATAGAAAATCTGAGTAAATGAACAGGAACTACAGATGCAAGCATAACCAACAGAATATAAAAGATGGAAGAGAGAATCTCTGCCATGAAGGAAACAATAGAGGAAATAGATTTGCCAGTCAAAGAAAACACTAAAGCCAAAAAAGTCAGAATACAAAACATCCAGAAAATCTGGAACACCATAAAAAGGCCAAACATAAGAGTAATAGGGATAGAAGGAGAAGAATATCAACTCAAAGGCACAGAAAATATATTCAACAAAATCATAGAAGAAAACTTTCCCAACCTAAAGAAGGAAATGCCTATGAAGATACAATAAGCTTACAGAACACCAAATAGACTGGATCCCCCCTAAAAAACCAAAAAACATTCCCCCACCACATAATAATCAAACCACTAAACATACAGAATAATGTTAAAATATTAAGAGTTGCAAAGGAAAAAGACCAAGTAACATATAAAGGCAGACCCATCAGAATAATACCTGACTTCTCAATGGAGACTATGAAAGCCATAAGGTTCTGGACAGATGTTATGCAGACATTGAGAGACCATGGATGCCAACCCAGACTATTATACCCAGCAAAACTCTTAATCACCATAGACAGAGTAAACAAAATATTCCATGATAAAACCAGATTTAAACAATACCTATCCATAAATCCAGCCAAATCCAGAAAGCACTAGAAGGAAAAATCCAACCTAAGGAAGTTATATACACCCATGAAAACACAGGCAATAGATAATCCCACACCAACAAATACCAAAGAAGGGAAACATACAACACTACCACCAAAAAAAAACAAACAAACAAACAAAAAAAACCAAACCCCCCCCCCCCCAGAATTAACAATCACTGGTCATTAATATCCCTTAATATCAATGGACTCAATTCACCTATATAAAGATACAGGCTAAAAGAGTGGATATGAAAACATCTCAAAAAAAAGAAAGGAAGGAAGGAAGGAAGGAAGGAAGGAAGGAAGGAGAAAGAAAGAGAGAGAGAGAGAGAGAGAGAGAGAGAGAGAGAGAGAGAAAGATAGATAGATAGATAGAAAGAAAGACACCTCAACTTCAAAGACAGGCTGGGAAAAGACTTTCCAATCAAATGGACATAAAGAATCAAGCTGATGTAGATAGATATCCTAATATCTAATTAAATAGACTTCAAACTAAAATCAATCAAAAGAGATTGGAAAGGACATTACATATTTGTCACAGGGAAAATCCACCAAGATGAAGTCTCAATTCTGAGCATTTATGCCCCAAATAAGAGGGCACCCACATTTGTAAAAGAAACATTACTAAAGTTTAAATCACACATCAAACCCTATGAATGTGTTACTCTGATTGATTGATTGATTGATTGATTGATAAATAAAATTCTGATTGGCCAATAGCTAGGAAGGAAGTATAGTATAGGCAGGATAAGCAGAGAGGAGAATTCTGGGAAGTGGAAGGCTGAGTCAGGAGACACTGCTAGCCACCACTGCCATGAGAAGTAAGCTGTAAAGTATCGGTAAGCCACAAGCCATGTGGCAACTTATAGATGAATACAAATGGGTTAATTTAAGATATAAGAACTAGACAGCAAGAAGCCTGTCACGGCCATACAGTTTTTAAGTAATATAAGTCACTGTGTGTTTTCTTGGGTCTGAGCAGCTGTGGGCCCAGACAGGACTGGAGAAAACTCCAGCTATACCCCACACACTAACACTGGGAGATTTCAACACCCACTCTCACCAATGGACAGGTCTGCCAGACAGAAACTTAACAGAGAAATAAGGGAACTAACAGGTGTTATGACTCAAATGGACTTAATAGATACATTCCACCCTAACACAAAAGAATATACCTTCTTCTAAGCATTCCATGGAACCTTCTCTAAAACTGACCACATAGTCATAAAGCAAATCTCAACAGATACAAAAAAACTGGAATAACCTCCTGTATTTTATTGGACCACCATGGCTTAAAGTTAGATTTCAACAACAACAAAAATTACAGAAAGCCTACAATCTCATGGAAACTGAACAATGTCCAACTGACTCACCAATGGGTCAAGGAAGAAATAAAGAAAGAAATGAAAGATTTCCTACAATTCAATGAAAATGAAAGTACAACATACCCAAACTTAATGGGACACTATGAAAGCAGTGCTAAGACAAATTCATAGCACTAAGTTTCTATGTAAAGAAGTTGGAGAACTCTCACACTAGTGACTTAACAGCACACCTGAAAGGTCTAGAACAAAAAGAGCAAACTCACCCAGGAGGAATAGAGGGCAGGAAATAATCAAATTGAGGGCTGAAATCAATAAAACAGAAACAAAGAGAACAATGTAAAGAATCAATGAAACAAAGAGTTGGTTCTTTGAGAAAAATCAACAAGATAGAAAAGCCCTTATCCAAACTAACCAAAAGGCAGTGTGAGAGCATCCAAATGAACAAAATCAGAATGAAAAGGGAGATATAATAACAGACAATGAGGAAATCCAGATAATCATCAGGTCATACTTTAAAAACCCATACTCCACAAAACTGGAAAATGTGAAAGAAATGGGTAAATTTCCGGATAGGTACCATATACCAAAGTTAAATCAAGACCAGATAAACTACTTAAATAGACCAATAACCCCTAAGGAAATATAAACAGTCATTAAAAGCCTCCCAATCAAAAAAAGCCCAGGAACATATGGTTTCAGCACAGAATTCTACCAGATTTTCAAAGAAGAGCTAATTCCAATACTCTTCAAACTGTTCCACACAACAGAAACAGAAGGAACATTACCAAAATCTTTTTATGAGGCTACAGTTACCCTGAGAGTCAAATTACACAAAGATACAACAAAGAAAGAGAATTACAGACCAATCTCCCTCATGAACACTGATGCAAAAATACTCAATAAAATATTGGCAAACCAAATCCAAGAACACATCAAAAAATTATCCACCATGACCAAGTAGGCTTCATCCCAGGGATGCAAGGATGGTTCAACATGTGAAAATCTGTCAATATAATACACCATATAAGCAAACTGAAAGAAAAAAATTATCATCTCATTAGATGCTGAAAAAGCCTTTGAAAAAATCCAACACCTCCTTCATTATAAAGGTCCTAGAGAGATCAGGAATACAAGGAACATACTTAAACTTAATAAAGGCAATTTACAGCAAGCCAACAGCCAACATCAAATTAAACGGAGAGAAACTCAAAGCAATTGCACTAAAATCAGGAACAAGACAAGGCTGTCTACTCTCTCAATATCTATTCAATATAGTACTAGAAATCCTAGCTAGAGCAATAAGACAACAAAAGGAGATCAAGGCGATATAAATTGGAAAAAAAAGAAGTCAATCTTTTGCTATTTGCAGACGATATGATAGTATATGTAAGTGACCCCAAATATTCTACCAGGAAACTCATACAGCTGATAAACACCTTCAGCAATATGGCAGGATACAAGATTAACTAAAAAAAAAAGTAGCTCTCCTATATAAAAATGATAAATGGGCTAAGAAAGAAATCAGAGAAACACCAACCTTCATAATGGCCACAAATAATATAAAATACCTTCGGGTAACTCTAAGCAAGTGAAAGACCTGTATGACAAGAAGTTTAAGTCTTTGAAGAAAGAAATTGAAGATATCAGAAAATGGAAAGATCTCCTTTGCTCATGGATAGGTAGAATCAATATAATGAAAACGACAATCTTACAAAAAGAAATCTAGAGATTCAATGTAGTCCCCATCAAAATCCCAACACAATTCTTCACAGACCTTGAAAGAACAAAACTCAACTTCATATAGAAAAGCAAAAAACCCTGGATAGCCAATCCTGTACAATAAAGGAAACTCTGGAGACATCGCTATCTCTGACCTTAAGCTCTACTATAGAGGTATAGTACTAATAACAGCTTGGTATTAGCATAAAATCTGACAAGGATCGAATTGTAGTCCCTGACATTAACCCTCACACCTATGAACACCGAGCTTTGACAAAGAAGCCAAGACTGTACAATAGAAAAAAGAAAGCCTCTTCAACAAATGGTGCTGGTATAACTGGATGTCAACATGTAGAAGATTGCAAATAGATCCATATCTATTGCCATGCACAAAACTCCAGTCCAAGTGGATCAAAGACATCAACATACATCCAATTATACTGAACCTGATAGACAAGAAAGTAGGAAGTGGCCTTGAATACATTGGCACAGGACAACACTTAGATATAATTCCAGCAGCACCCACACTGAGAGCAATATTCAATAAATGGGACCTCCTGAAACTGAGAAGCTTCTGTAAGGCAAAGGACACGGTAAATAAGACAAAATGACAGTCTACAGAATGGGAAAAGATCTTCACCAACCCCACATCTGCCAGAGGGTTGATCTCCTATGAAGAACTCAAGAAACTGGACATCAAAATACCGAACAATCCAATTAAAAAATGGAAGGAGGGGACTGGACCTGCCTGTACTTTATCCACTAGGTTTAAATGAATCCCCAGGGGAGTCTTGGTCCTGGAGGAGATGGGAAAAGAGGGGAGGGGATGGGGGGAAGGTGGGGGTGGGGGCGGGATGGGGGAGGACAGGGGAACCCATGGCTGATGTGTAAAATTAAAACACAAATATAATAATAAAAAAAGGTAGATTACTGAATCTACTTTTATAAAGGTAAAAAAAAGGGCTACTACAGAGCTAAACAGAGAATTCTCAACAGAAAAATCTCAAATGGCCAAAAGACATTTAAGGAATTGCTCAACATCCTTAGTCATCAGGGAAATGCAAATCAAAACAACTCTGAGATACCATCTTACACCTATCAGAATGGTTAAGATCAAAAACAACTGGTGACAGCTTATGTTAGAGAGGATGTGGAGCAAGAGGAACACTCCTCCACTGGTGGTGGGAGTGCAAACTTCTATAGCCACTTTGGAAATCAGTATGGAGGTTTCTCAGAAAATTGAGAATCAATCTACCTCAGGACCCAAAGATAGCACTCATGGGCATATACCCAAGGGATGCTCAAGCATACCACAAGGACACTTGCTCAACTATGTTCAAAGCAGCATTATTCATAATAGCCAGAACCTGGAATCAACCTAGATGCCCCTCAACTGAAGAATGGATAAAGAAAATGTGGTACATATATACAATGGAGTACTACTCAGTAGTAAAAATCAATGACATCATTAAATTTGCAGGCAAATGGATGGAACTAGACAATATCATCCTGAGTGAGGTAGCCCAGACTCAGACAAACATGGTATATACTCACTCACTCATAAGTGGATACTAGATATAAAGCAAAGGATAACCAGACTACAATCCACAGCTCCAGAGAAGCTAGGTAATAAGAGGGACACATGGGCCCCCCTAGGAAGGAGAAATAGATGAGATCTCCTGAGTAAACTGGGAGTGAGGGGAGCAATGGAGGGTAGGGAATGTGGGATGGGAGCATGGGGGAATGAAATGGTTGAGCTGGAACAGGGGCAGAGAGGGAGAGCAATGAGGGAGAGATATCTTGATAGAGGGAGACATGGGGATAGAGAGAAACCTGGTGTGAGGGAAGTTCTCAGGAATCCACAGGGATAACCCCAGCTTAGACTACTAGCAATGGTGGAGGGGGTGCCTGAGTTGGCCTATCCCAGTTGTCAGACTGGTGAATGCCCTAACAGTCACCATAGAGCCTTCATGCAGTAACTGATGGAAACAGATGCAGAGAACCACAGCCAAGCACCAGGCCGAGCTCCAGAAGTCCAGTCAAAGAGAGAAGAGTGATTCTATGAACAAGTGGCATTAAGACCACAATGGGGAAACTTACAGATACAACCGAACCAAGCCAGTGGGAAATCATGAACTTTGGACTGACAGATATGGAGCCTGCATGGGAATGGGCTGGGACTATGCATGGGTGAGACAGTTCTGTAGCTTGGTCTGTTTAAGGGGCCCCTGAGAGTGTGAATAGGATCTATCCCTGGTGCATAAAATGGCTTTTTGGAGCCCATTGCCTATGGTGGGATACCTTGCACACAGCCTTGATGTAGGGGGAGGGGCTTGGACCTGCCATACCTTTTTGGAGGAGGGGATGGGGAGATCTGTGGTTGGTATGTGGAATGAATAAAACATTTCTTAATTAAAAAAACCAATTGTGAAATATGTGAAAAAAACAATGAAGTGCTTTCTTAGGTGGGTGGAGGAGAATGCCCTTTTATGTTGCTATGTGCACATGTAGGGGCTAGAGGTTGACGTCAGCTGTCTTCTTTAATTAATTGCTCTCCACCTTATATTTGAGACAAGGTCTGTCTCTGAATGTGTAGTTCACTATTTCAGCTGACTGGCTAGCCAGTTTAGCGATTCCAGGATCTGTTTGCTTCTGCACATCATCACTCCCAGTGCTAGGGTTACAGATGTAGGAGGCCAAACATTTAGTTTTAAATAGGTGCTGGGATTCACATTCATTTCCTCATGCTTGTGCAGCAAGTATTTAACCATCAAGTTATCCCCTCAGAATTCCCTTTAATCTCAGTATTTCATTTTCCTCATTATATTACTTTTAATAGTCACTGAAAAGAATGTACTTTATTTACCAGTTCCACATTTTTTGAAGATTTTATCTTTTAGAAGTTAATTTCCATTACAATTGAACTCATATTGGCTTAAGAGTAAACTCACGTTAGCTTTCCAATTTAAATTCTCTATACTTGTATGTGACTTCAGACAGGCTCATATCTCTCTACCATTAATCCAAGCCACAAATGTTGGATGATTCTATTCAGTTTGGCTGGCCAAATGAATGTTAGGGATTTCTATCAATAATCAGATTTACTCTAGGGAATAATAATATGGACATATGCAATTATTAGCAGTCCCACTAACTTGTATATTTATCTTTTAGGTTCTATGCTAAGCTCTCTGCCATCTTATTGTCAATATTGTCTCCACTTATAGATGTGGAAGCTGAAGCTCAGAAAAGTTAGGTAACTTTTTTAAGTTAGGTAACTTTTATAAGCTTACATAACCAGCAAGAAGATGAGGTTTCAAATCCTGGGAGACTGGCACCAAAGAGTACATTCCTCCTTTTCTCTCTTCTCTTCCCTTTCCCTCTCCACTTTCTCCATCTTTTCCTTCTTTCCATTCTGTGTTTTAAGAAAGGGTCTAACTATATATCCTAGGTTGACCCTGAACTGGTGGTAATATTGCCCCAGCATTCCAAGTGTTAGGAATTATAGATGTATGCTATCATGCTCAGTTTCAAAGCCATATTTTTTTCTAGACATGGTCTCAATTTGTAGACTGGGTCAAGCCTTAAGATCTACAGAGACTTCAATATAAGATACAGAACAGAGAAATCTGGCAATTAAAGCAAGTAAGTCTAGAATCTGGGCAAAATCCAGGGTCTTCCTAGACTAGCTTGAACCCAGACTAGCATCTGCTAAGGGATTATCAGAAGCCTTCATGTTCAAAAAGCCTCTTATTTATTTAAATATTGTCTATGGCTGCCTTTGCATTGCAAGGTGGAGTTGAACAGCTGTGACAAGAAACTACATGGTCCACAAAGCCCAACATATTTACTATCTTCCTATTTATAGTACAAATTTACTAGTCTTTGCTCTAACCAATAAAGCCCCATATAATCTCTTTGATCTTCTTTTCCCAAACATTCCGTTCTCATCTTGCTGGATTCTTTCTTGTTGATCAAATAGGCCAGGCACACTCCTATCTCACTGTCTTTTCAATGGCTGTTTCCTGTGCCTGAAACACTTTTATCCTAAACATCTGCATAGCCTTTTCTCTTGCACTTAGTCTTTGTTCCTATGTTACCTCCATAGTCTTACCCTAATAATCACTCAGCTTAAACTTGTAACTCATGCTCCTTACATCACATTTCCCAACTTCTTACTGTCTTCCACAGTCTTTTCTACAGCAGCGATCACCTTTTAACATTGTATTTAACATCTATTGCTTAGTTCTTTGTTATTTCATTAGTAGACCCAAACCCTAGTATAAAATTAGGCATACACATTTGCTGAATAAATTAAATCCCTTATACTAAAGTTTGTGATAGAGATGCAGTTCAGTGATAGAGCATTTGCTTAGCACACTTGAGATCTTGGGATTAATCCCTAGTACCACACAAAAAATAAAAATGCATAATAACCTCAATTTAGGAAGATTTCTCTAAAATCAAGAATCTGAACTTTAAGAAATTAAAATAAGAACCATGGGTCTGCAGGTGAGAAACCTCCTCTAGAATGTTCCATCTACTCATCTGTTCATCCATCATCCATCCATCAATCTAGTATTTATTGTATGTCTATCAATGTCAAGGTGTGGGAAAAAGCGCAGAACAAAACTAGGGAAGATAAAACGTATAGTTGAACAATATAACAGAAGATGGAGTGTGGAGCCTAAGGCTGCAATGCAAACTCAGATCTGCAAGGGCTAAGGCCAATGTTTTCTCTCACTAGCTATGTTATTAATTACTAACCAGTGTAAAAAATAATCTTTAACAGCAAAATAGTGGGAAATGCAGGTACCGTAGTGAGAAATAAATAAATAAATAATAAATAATAAATAAATAAATAATTGAATATGAATTCAATCTCCACTGTAAAATTATTAAATAATACAAATGGAAAATATTTTGTTTTAATGGAAAATATGTATTACAAATTAATTTGATACAAGGAAACATATGTGTATTTATTCAATGCACCCTAAATGAATACTAGTGAGGGAACTATGTATCATCTTGGCCTTTAAGAGGCTCATATATGGAGAGCAAATAGGAAGGAACTTAGATAAACAATGTGTTAGCTTAGTAGCTTAGGTTTTTCTATTGCTGTGATAAAGTATCATGACCAAGTCTGGCGTGGTGGTCCGTGCACTTAATCCCAGCTCTCAGGAGACAGAGGTATATGGATCTCTGTGAGTTTGAAGCTAGCCTGGTCTACAAAGTGAGTTCCAGGACAGCTAGGGATGTTACACAGAGAGACCCTGTCTCAAAAAAAAAAACCAGAAAAAACAAAACAACAACAAAACAAAAAACTAACTATGGCCAAAAGTAACTTGGGGAGAAAAGGATTTATTTAATCTCAGAACTTGCATCACCCAAGGAAATCAGGATAGAAACCTAAGGCAGGAACTGATGCAGAGGCCTTGGAAGAGTGCTGTCCACTGTCTTGCTCCTTGTGGCTTGTTCAAACTGCTATCTTATAGCACCCAGGACCACTAGCCTGGGACTGGAACCTCCACCCCACAGTGGGCTAGAACCTTCCACATCACCACCTTATTATGTTTGGAACAGAAAGTCAAGTGATATTGTACCTCAAATATCTCAGAACATATTACCTGTACTACCACATGCAACATAGATGTCTATGTCTATGTCAAACTAGTCGTCAGACTTTATCTACTCAAATGTACCTTTCCACACCTAAATGTTGACAGAGCCATATATGTAATCATCCTGTATCTTAAATTCATTGACAGTTAATGGATAAGACTCATCAAAACATGGGCTATATAGTTTAGTTATAGCTTAATCCCACTCAGAATGACATCACTCAGCTTCAGAGTCAGTTAACTCATGAGTGCTGACATTAAAAGATAAAGGTTTAATACCACTATGAGTATTATTTTGAAAAAGGGTCTCACTATGTTGTTCAGGCTGGCCTTGAACTCATGAGCTGAAATGAATCTTCTGCCTCAATTTCCTAAATAGCTGGGCCTACGGTGTATATCACTATGCCTGGCAACCAATATGAATGTTAAAAAGAATAGGTTGCTGGGTGGTGGTGGCACACACCTTTAATCCTAGCACTTGGGAGGCTGAGGCAGGCGGAACTCTGTGAATTCAAGGCCAGCCTGGGCTACGGATTGAGTTCCAGGACAGGCTCCAAAGCTATGCAGAGAAACCCTGTCTTGAAAAACCAAAAGAATAAGTAAAGGGTCAGAGAGATGGCTTAGTGGTTAAGAACATTTATTGCTCTTTCAGAGGATCCAAGTTTAATGCCCAGCACCCATGCTGGGTGGTTCACAACAACCTGTAAATCCAGCTCCAGGAGATCAAACACTCTTTTTTGGCCTCTGGGGGCACTCACATACATATAGTACCTCCACACATACACACAAATAAAAATAAATCTTTGAAAAAGAAACAGGCTGAATAACTCAGAAGCAACATCTGAAAAAGATTTCCACAAATTGTCTCTGGAATGGCAGCATCCTGCACATGAGAGGTAAGATTTTGGGTTAACAGGATACTCTTACTGGGACGAGTTAGGTCAACTTGGTTTTAGGTCATTCCACTACTTCTCAGGGCACTTACCTGAATACAAGCTCCTGTCTTCAACTTGCACAGGCTGCAAACTAAGGCCCACCGGCTAGGTGGAATATGGGAGATTTTTGTGATAGGTTCCATTCTCTCAGGACAAGCAATGCTGACCTACAAATACAACATTATCATAAGGCAGAAGCACTAGGGCATCTCAGAAGCACTTTTCACAAACTGTTATATGTTTTATATATGTTATATGAAGCTGAGAACATTAAAACAATGAAGTAAGCCATATCTTCCAAGGTTAGTATGGAATTAAGAATAAACAAAACACATCTCTTTCCATTGCTCAGTCCTTCAATCATATCTAGTAATGTAAACAATTCATGTAAGCGATGAGAGTGCAGTAGTGTAGACTAGGTAGGCGTGATTACCTTAAAGAATCAAGCTATATCCATCTTTGCTTAGGAACCAAAGAAAGCTACTAAGGAAAGGAAATAAAGTTCAGAAATTCTAGTATCTGTCTTATGTTAAAGATGGTACCACATGCCTTGCTATTTCATTTAATCAACTAAAAATAAAGATAGGCAGTGACAGATCTTTATATTTGGTTCACAAAGCAGGATAATATTGTTGGAAAGTAGCAGCAAATTTATGTAATGAAGAGACTGCAGCATGTAATTAGAAAGAATGAGCATGATACCACTTCTAAACCCCAATTTTTAAAACTATGTAACTATTACCAGCTTACCCTACTCTCTCAGCCAAAGTAGCTTCAAAGTGAAATTAAGTCTTTGGGGATGCTGAAAGGAAAGGGATACTTTAAAAAAGATGAAAAAATATTTTCCATATGGAAACAAAGGGTCACGTAACTACTGGTAAAAATGTGTTCTCGGTTTCTCTTTTACAACTATATATACATGACTTTTTAAGAAATAAACTTTAACAAAGATTTATTTATTTTATTTGTATGAGTATTTTGCCTGCATGTATATGTGCATCACATGTATGCCTGGTGCCATGGATCCCCTGGAACTGGAGTTCCAGACAGTTGTAAGCTGCCATATGGGTGCTGGGAGCTAAACGCGGGTCCTCTAGAGGAGCAGCCAGTGCTCTTAACTGCTGAGCCCTTTCTCCAGACCCAAGAAATAAACTTTTAAAATTATTATTTTTCATTTTGTTTTGTGTGCATGAGTGTTTTGCCTATGTGTATATCTGTGCACCACATGCATGCAGTGCCAACAAAGGCCAGAAGAATGTATTTGATTCTCTGGGACTGGAGTTAGAAATGGTTTTGAGCCACCATACGGATGCTGGGATTTGAACCTAGGTCTTCTGGAAGAGGAGCCAGTGCTCTTAACTCCTGAACCATCTCTCCAGCACTGGAAAGAAACAGGTTTTAAAAAGTGAGTAACTATCAAACTAAGATGGTTCATCTAGTACAAGTTCTGTTCAGATCAGGAAAGAGAGATCTTTAATAATCCAAAATGTACTGGAAATCAAGAATTAGAAGCCCTAAGAAAAGGTTAATATCTGTGAAAGTTTGTATTCCCCCCCCCACACAGGACCATTAAAAATTTATTTCAAAGTTCATTCTGGAATGCATTAGTATATTTGTTCATATATTTATGTTTTTGGGGACAAGATCATACTCAGTAGTGTAAATATCCCTGAAATTCTTAGAGTAGAAAGACAAGTTGCAAATTCATGGAAACCTGCCTGCCTGCCCCAGTTATCTTGGTACTAGATTATGGACATGAACATGTAACAGGTTATTTCACTTTTGATGTGTAGGAATTAGATGTGAGTCTAAAGGTAGCATCTAACTCACAAGGTGGACCATGCTGGCTTCCAACAAATGATACTTTACCCTTAACGTCCTATGTATGAACAAGCCTGGTCTCACAACCAAAACCTGAAATATTATCATTGGATAGTACAAGGAGGGATGTGTTTGCGATCATAGGTTGCATTTCATAGCTAAAGATTGCCTAATGGTAGACTTAGTAATGTCTGCAAGGCCAATGTCCTGGATGTCAGGAAAAAAAAAAAAAGTTACCATTGTCACATTAAAAAAAAAAAAGTTTATATGTGATTCCAAATACTCTTAAATGTTTTGTCATAAGTGAGTGAATAGTGGCATCTACCTGCCATTCCCATATTTGTGATGGCCTGGTAGGAGGATTTTGAAGTTCCAATTTACCTTTAGATGTTAAATGGTAGCCTGTGATACTTGCTATCCTGTCTCACACCAAAACTCTACTCAAAGTCACTCAAGCAAGCAAACAAAATAAGACTCAGAGAAAACATTGGAAAACCCTAGAAGCCTAGATGAAGTTTGTATTTTTTTTATTTTTGAGATAGCATCTATGTAGCTCAGGGTAGCCCTTAACTCATGATATTCTTACTCCAGCCTTCTGAGTGTTGGGATTATAGGTGATTTATTTTATTTTTATGTGTGTGGTACTAGGGATCAAGCCCAGACCTTTGCACATGCAAAGCAAGTGCTCTACCTCTGAGCTACATTCCCTACCTCTTGTTTTTTGGTCTGAGACAAGGTCTCATTCTAGCTTAGGCTAGTCTAGAGCTTACTATGCAGGCCAGGGTTTGAAATTTTGATTATCCTGCCTTTCTATCCAAAGATATGGGTTTACAGGCATATGTACCAGGCCTGGCTTCAACCTTTTTTAAATTTTAATTTTTTTGGTACTGGAGAGTTGTCTTGTTCATGCTAGGCAAATGCTCTACCACTAACTACACCCTAGCCTAAACCCTTGGGTTTTTTGTTGTTGTTGTTTACAGGATCTAGGTATACAGGCTGGCTTTGAGCTCACTACACAGTTCTAAGCTGGCTTCTAGATCTTAACCCTCCTGCCTTAGTCTCCCAAGTATAGGGATTATAGGAATGTACTACCATGCTTAGTTTAGAAGCCATGTTTTAATTAAGTTAATTAACAATACCACCTCAGGAAATACCTGCAACTACAGGATCGAGGTAGATAACAAGGAATAGAATTTTGAATAAAGTCTTAGATAACTGTTGAGTTTAAGGCCCCAAAAGAGCTTATAAGTAAAAGAGAACTAGGTATGGTGGCCTTTAATCCCAGAATTTGGAAGGCAGAGGCAGGTGGATCTTTGTGAGTTCCAAGGCAGCTAGTCAGGCAAACAGTTAGACCCTGTCTTTAAAAAGGTAAATAACACCTGCCTATACTGAGTCCACCAGGTTTAAATGAATCCCCAGGGGAGTCTTGGCCCAGGAGGAGATGGGAATGGAGGGGAGGGGATGGGGGGAAGGTGAGGGTGGGGGCTGGAGGGGGGAAGGACAGGGGAACCCATGGCTGATGTGTAAAATTATAACACACACACACACACACACACACACACACAATAATAATAATAATAATAATAAAGAAAAAAAAGTAAATAACAAAAAGTAAAGGACAACCACCACAGTAGGCTCACTTTATTTTTAACAGCCTAAAATCAGAGACCCAAAGTAGAATGGATCAATAGTATATCCACATAATGGTAAACTACTAAGCAATGTAAACTGATGAACTACTGGTACATACTACAACATGGAGTGCTAGCCAGACAGAAAAGAATACTTACTCTATGAATTCCATTTACATGAAGCTCAAAAATATACAAAACTTATCTATACAGATAAAGATCAAAATAGTTGTTGCTCTCAGGAAATAGGGAAAGGAGGTGCTATGAGGGGGCCTTCAGGGATGCCATTTGTATATTTCTGTGGCATTTCATATCTTAGTCTGATTTGTGGCTACAGGTATTTTAAGGTTTATTTTTAAAAAGTGTTTCTCACATCTTTGTCTTTTTTTAAAAGTAGTTTTATCCATTTTATAAATAGTTTTAAAGTATTTGTTTTTAAAATTATGCATATAAGTGTATGAGTATATGTATATGTGTACAGATGCCTCTGGAGGCCAGAGGCCATCAATTCCCTGGGAGGTGGAATTAAAGGCAGTCAGTTGTGAACTGCCTGACATGCTACTGGGACTATACTCAGATCCTCTACAAAAGCAGTATGTGCTCCTAACAACTATGCTATCTCATCATCTTCTTCTCTCACACAAATTTATCAAATACCACTGAAAGTATCACCCACAAATAAGTAAGTATGTGCTAACATGCACATTTGTGTCCAAGAAGACCTGATGTAGCACAGAAATCTCAGAAATAGAGGTGATCAGGAAGAATTTCTATGACAAGTCTGAGTCTGTCTAAACATCATGGGAAGGAGGGCACCCTGGAGTAAATGGGCCCAGATTTGGATGGTTTCTTACCTCTGGAATCCACAGGGCACAGCTGACATGAGCCCATTTAGTCCCTGTCCTGGTGGTCTTCATGGCTCCACCCTTCTTAGGACATAAAACACACTGTGGATAAATGCCCAGGACACAGGAACGACATAGCCAGCTGCCTTCTGGAATTTTAAGGATGCCATAACAAGCCTGTAGGCATGAGGAAGAGAGGGAAGAATGGTCAGTGTCTTTGTATTAGCACCAACACCTGTTTTGACACAGTGAGGAGAATACTCTCTGTTCCTGGGAGAAAGACAAATATAGTTGAACAAATTCTTATTCTGGATTTAGCAATCTTTAAACACCCTAAAAAAAAAAAAAAACAAAAACCAAGCATCTGAACTAAGATTAGCATGCCTATCTATAAGAACTAACTTTAAAGGGGAATAGAAAAAGACAAGGTGGAGATTCACCACAAGGTTAGCCAATTATTAGCTGAGAGTTGGGTTATAGGCATTTTTCTTTCTTTTAAATTTTTTTTTATTGAAAATAGGTTCTTTCCCGTTTTCTAAACTGTCTTCAATTTTATATATTATAACAGGTCAGAAAAGCAATAACAGAGTAACTTCAACATGTCATGTATTATTGTGATCAAGAAAAAAGGTGTTGGAATATAGTGAAATGTATGAGATACAAATAAACTAATGTTTATAAAGAATCTAATAGTACCTGGTACATAAAAAAATTTCAGCATATTATAGAAATTATTTGCTTGGGTTGGACCAAAAGGAGGCTTGTGAGTTGAATCACAATAATCCATAATGAGTTCTGGGAGCCTTTTTAATTCTTTATGGAATGATATTAGAAAACAAATGAATAACTCAGGGAGATGGACAATTACTTAGAAACTATTCTAGACACCCCCACCCCCACCTTCAATTGTCCATTTCACCCTCTTTATTGTTCTAATCTATTTCAGAGGAAAACTAGGTGCCTCTAGGTTCCTCACATGGCTAAATAACCCTATACCATTAACTGATGAACTGATTCACCCTAGCAGTTCCAAAATTTGTGGGTTCCAAGATATTCATCCTTAGGTAAGATTCATCACCCATTTCTAATCTCCTTTCCACTTTATACCATGCTTCCTTTTACATCTTTCAGACCAAATTTCTGACTTTTATCGCTCATTCACTGGTCCCTGGTACTTGCTTCTTACACCGAAGCTGAACTTCCTTTCCATTCCTATCCTCACCACTACTGCTCCATCCAACTCATTGTTATACTATTCTAGGATAGATTTATTTCTAAATTTGTTTATTCATTCTTTATAGCTTTAACCCTCACTCTATTTAGTTACCAGATTCTTTTCAGTAAAATCAAGAACAGCAGTAAATTCTCCAGGGATTTCTCCTGTTCTTATCTCATTTGTCCACCATCATCTAAACTAGGTGTTGGCTACTACTTAAGACCTGTTTTATATGGCTAACACACTGAGAATGTTTTTCACACTTTAAAAGAGTTGTAAGAGGAAAAAGAAAAAAACACAGAATAGGACCGTATACAGCTGGCAAAGTTTAAAGTATTTCTGACCCTTTAAAGAAAGGGTTTGCTGGCCTCTAATCTCAAGTATGTATCTACTCACACCTTATTTTCTTCTCACCTCCCATCATAGTTAAACATATGGTATCTAATTTGTATAAGCAGGCCTCTCAGTTATCTCCATAACTGTTCACTCTAGTTCTCATGTCCATGTGTCTTATATCTGCCCTACTGTCAGACTCTCATCCTCTACTTCATGTGATTTCCCTCATCAACTAAATAGCATCTGTATTTTACTCTTCTAGTTTTGTTCTTGTGCTTCATAACCTCAGTAAGAATAGAAGGTAGCTAGGCATAATTTCATCACTGAATTACAACAAATGCCCCTTTCCCTACTTAGTTTGAACAGGTAGGTGTATTGTGGGAACAAATTATTAATAATTTGGTTCAAGAACCCAAGCTAGACTTCCAACTAGGCTAGACTTCAATGAGGCTGCTCTCATGTGAGCAGGGAATCATTTTATAAGGCTTCTATCTTTGAAACCCCTTTTCCCTGAGACCTAGAATGTTGCTAGGGAATGACAAAAAAATTCCCCCCCCAAATTGCAGCCTGTTTGAAGTCAGTGGTTGGTTCTAAGAATGCTCTTGGTCATTCTATGGAACACAAAATAATTTAGAGAGTGAGCTCTTTTATAGATATAATAGTCATAAGATCATAAAAGCATATATATCATAGTGAGTCTCATCTTTTTATGGATCACAAATGATGACAATTGTAAATTCTGTTGAGAGCCTAGCATATGTTTACTAATATGTTTTAAGAATAATTTCAGAATGTCAGACTCAGTGTCAACTATATTCATGAAAGCTATAAAAACTACAGTATGATTGAGCATTCCTTGGGTATATGCCCAAGAGTGGTATAGCTGGGTCTTGAGGAAGACTGATTCCCAATTTTCCGAGAAACTGCCACACTGATTTCCAAAGTGGCTGTACAAGTTTGCATTCCCACCAACAGTGGAGGAGTGTTCCCCTTGCTCCACATCCTCTCCAACATAAGCTGTCTGCAATGCTTTTGATCTTAGCCATTCTGACTGGTGTAAGATGGTATCTCAGAGTTGTTTTGATTTGCATCTCCCTGCATGAAGCCTTGAGGCGGGGGAAGGGCTTGGACTTGCCTCTACTGGATGTGCCTCCCCATGGGAGGCTTTGCCTTCTTGTTGGGGGGAGTGGGGGTGGGTTGGGAGGGGGAGGCTGGGGGCCAGGAAGAGAAAAGAGAGGGATCTTTGATTGGTGTGTAAAATGAATGAAAAAATTTTCTTAATCAAAACAAAACAAAATAAAAGTATGTGCTATTAGCTAAATTTAATCCAATCTCAATCTAAGTATTCAATATTTATACTAAGAAGCAGAAATGGATACACACAAAAGGACCTGGAACTGTTTTAATTAACTTTCACATGTTTTTAAGAAAAAATTAAGTTGAATGATGTTAAAATCTAAAGTCTATTGATACAAACTTCTAAAGTAATATATTGTCACTGAAGAACAAACACTGAACACAATGTGGTGGAGCAAAGAAGGTAAATTATGTTTAACAAATCTAGATGTCAATATGCCACTATTCTTTTAGAGAGCAAACCAATATTCTAAATTATTATTTAAGTTACTTTATAGTCAACAGAGGGAGCTCTAACCTAAGTAGTTATTTATGATCCAAGTAATTACACCCACTTTATAAGAATCTCAGTATTTTACTCTTATGATTCCTGCTTTTTTCAGATGTTATATACATGTAACACACACACACACACACACACACACACACACACACACACACACCCCTCCCTCTCTGATTTTCCTGGAACTTGCTATGTAGCCCACCAAACTCATGAATCCCCTGCCTCAAGTACACTGCCATGCCCAGATTAGAAGAAGCTCTTTTTATGAAATTTCATATATTCCCAGCACCCACATATATCAGATTATAGTCTGCAAGGTCCAGTAAGCTGTTATTGCCAAAGTGTGACAAGATTATCATTTGTAGTGACTTGGTGTGTTTCTAAAACAAATGCCATATTCTTGGGGGAAATTCTGCCTTATTCCCTTCAAGCCTACTATAGATCAATAATTATCTGAAACCTCTTTGGTAAGAAACATAAAGTTCAGAACTGTTCAGATCTTAGTAAAGTTATACATATGGTATATTATATAAGCCCAGTGGTACCAGGAACAATACCATATAATATGTCAGTATTTCTCTAAAAATGTATTGCATAAAATAGGTAAAGACTATAAATAGCCTCATATTAGCGAAGTTCTGGTACTGTCCACAAATTAGTTCTGGTTCAGAATTTCAGCTACAAGTAAAGAGAAAAGAGATTTCTAATTTTGAAATTAACTGTATGAGCGGACCTATGCATCTGCATTATCAGATACTTCAAGTTCATAGTTAAGTCATAAAGATTTTGCTTCCATTGAAAATATAATACAAATGCCAATAATTGGTACAATGAAAATAAAATTTCTGGCCAGGCGGTGGTGGCGCATGCCTTTAATCTCAGCACTCGGGAGGCAGAGGCAGGTGGATCTCTGTGAGTTTGAGGCCATCCTGGACTACAGAGGGAGTTCCAGGGAAGGTGCAAAACTACACAGAGAAACCCTGTCTCAAAAAAAAAAAAAAAAAAAACAAAAAAAAAAAAAGAAAAGAAAATTTCTAAGTTCACTATTTTAAAGATAGAAGTAAATGAAGAAAAATGTTAAATTGGTATGGTGGTCTGAATAATAGTGGCCCCCAAAGGTTCACATATTTGAATATTTAGTCACTGAAGAGTGGCACTATTTGAAAGGATAGGATTAGGAGGTGTGGCCTTGTTGGAGAAGTGTGTCACTAGGGTGGGATTTGAGGTTTCAAAAGCCCAGAGTCACTCTCTCTGCCTATGGATCAGGATGTAGCTCTCAGCTACTGCTCCAGTGCCTTCCTACCACCATGCTCCCTCCCATGATGATAACAGACTAAACCTCTGAAACTGTGAACAATTAAATGCTTTCTTTCATAAGAGTTGCCTTGGTAATGGTGCCTTTTTACAACAATAGAACAGTGATTAAGGTAAGTGGTGACAAAAAAATTCTGGGTTCCTCCTATGATACACAAAGTTATGGTTAGGCGACCTAGAGAAGTCTTAAGTTCTGGTCATTTTCGGTCTCCTATGTTTTTTTTTGTTTGTTTGTTTTTCAGGACAGGGATTCTTTGTGTAGTTTTGGTGCCTGTCCTGGATCTCACTCTGCAGAACAGGCTGGCCTTGAACTCACAGAGATTCGCCTGGCTCTCCCTCCTAAGTGCTGGGATTAAAGGCGTGTGCCACCACTGCCTGGCCTATCTCCTATGTTATGAAGGCTCATCGTTCTAGTAGTTTTGACCAAAATGATCTTTCTAGAATAAAAATATCCTTTTAGGGTTGATGGAATAAATCAGAAGTTTATTAGTTTGTCAGAAGATCCTTCACCTGTGTGCCTTTTTTCCTTCCATACCCCCAGCTCCTGGATTTTCCTACTCCACTCCTCTATTCTTAAAGTACATATAGTTGGTTCCAAAATATTTTGCCCACTTTGACTACTTGCCACGAACATATATTCTCTTCTGACTGAACAGACCTCTCTCGTTTAACTGACATCTGTTTTTACTCATAAAGATTCAGCATGGGTGCCACTTATTGGAAGTTGTTTCTTACCTTTATCTCTTTCATGTATTTCCACATGGATTTATAATCTATAAAATCACCTGGCACTCTGGTAAATTGGTAGTTTCTTTTTAGTCATTATACTATGATTTTCCCTGGGGCAGGGGGAGAAAGCCCATCTGATTCTTCATCACTGTGTCACCATAATGCAGCAAAGTCCTGGCTCATTGATGGTGCTTAGTGCATTTACAGTGTTTGTTAGATAAATCAATAATATGAATAAAATATACAACATGTTCAGAAGAGGAAAAATTCAGTTAGGTGGGAGAAGTCAAGAATTGAACTATAGTTTGGAAGATATGTACACTTTGATAACTTTAGGTAGGAGACAAGACTGTGTGTAGGTATGCTCATGTGTACATGGGTACTTGTGTGTGTGTGTGTGTGTGTGTGTGTGTGTGTGTGTGTGTGTATGTATGTGTAGGTCAGAGGTCACTGCTGAATGTTTTCTCAATTGGCCTCTACCTTGTTTATTGAACCAGGGTTTCTCGAAGGACTTGGAGTTTGATTCAGCTAGACTGGCTGGCCAGAAATTACCAGTAATCCTATCTCTGACTCTCCATGTATGCCCCTGTATATGTGTTTTGGGAACTCAGGTTCTCACACTTTGGCAGCAAATACTTCACCAACTGAACCATTTCTAGCTCTCAGAAGAGATTTTTAAATTTAGACATGGCTGAAAATGGAGATAGGATAGGGTTAGCAATATTAATCACTGTACCTTAAGTGACCCTGTTTTACCACAGAACAGAGCATAGGACATGGGCAAGAGTTGAAATGAGTGCTGATACCACTAATATTAGCATTATTAATATGACAGTGTGACAGAATGAATGACAAATAACTAACTTGGGTAAAGTCACTTAACCTTTCCTTATATTGTTTGTAATACTAAGGTGTTAAGACAGTCCTTTAGAGCCCGTGAATACTGTGGTCTCTAAAAGTACGGTTGACCTAGGTTTCTGGGAATAGGGAGGGCCTCGGGTACTAAAATAAGAAATCTTGCCTTCTATATATATGTTACTGATAATGGGCCAGTTATGATGTCCTAAAGATTCTAAGGCATAGGAATGTCTCCAATGTAGAGGAAAGTCTCCTAGGCAAGAAGCATAGGGACTTCCTGAATGAATCAAATGAGAAAATCTCAATGGTCTAGACATGAAATGACACAATAAAGACCTAGGTTTAGCCCCTTGAGGGAATATTAGCAGGTAAAGCAGCTTAAGGATCATAAGAAATAACGTTTCTAGAGAAGTACTGAAGAACAGCAGAGCCTAATTTTATTTTCACTTTTAAATATAAGACATTTTCCAGATGAGTGTTAGAAATAATAATCACTGAACTTCAAAAATGTTGACCATTGGACCAAGGAGATGGTTCATCAGGAAGGGCACTTGGACCAAGTCTGATGATCTTAGTTTAATCCCCTGAATCACAACATAGAAGAACCAACTCCTAAAAGTTGTCTCTTGACTTTGACACTAACACTTGTATGAGGGGGTGGTCTCCATTTTCACTAACCTGATGCACACAGACGTTACACTTATCACAGAATACCATATCATTCCCTTCTTCACTGTCTGGAGACCGGCACACATCACAGATCACATCTTCATCATATTCTATTCCTAGCCCTTCTTCTGTCTCAATAGCATGGTTCATATTTTCATGGCAGTGGCGTTCCAGAACTTCTATTGTCTTTTCCATAAGAGTCTCATCAATTGGCCCATAACCTGCACAAAAATAAAAACAGTCAGCCAACTCATCTGTCAGCTGTCATTCCCAAATAATCCACTGCAGGAGGGTAGGTAGAGTGCTAAAGGATAAAGACATCTTTTTCTGATCTAAAGCAACAAGATTTCAAGGAATTTTTTTAACTAGGGAAATTCTAACACACCAATTATAATAAAATTAGTGTCTGATACATTAATGAAGAAATACATTTTAGCACATTTTCTTAAAATATTATAGACGCTTACATTTTTTACTAAATCATAGACAGGTGGTTAGTGAATAAAGTGAATAAAGGCACTTGCTGCTAAGTCTGATGACTTGATTTTAATCCCTGGGGCCCTCATGGTGGAAGCAGAGAATCAACTTTTGAAAGTTCTCCTCCACACACATGCATACAAGATGTAGTATATGAGTACCCACACACACATAAATATATATAAAATTAAAAAATAAATCCTAGTTAGTCTCATGCTAAAATTTCAATTGATTTTCTCTTATTCCTACTAATATAAGACTTTCACCAAAAGGTGTAACTTTGAATACTTTAATTGGTAGCATTTAAATCTCTTACTTCTTTGAACACAAATAATGTATTACTAGTAACTTAGCTTCACTAAGAACTATCAGGAATTTTTCATATGATAATGTATTAACCCATAAAAGAAAAGTCTAGGTAATATGTATACATGACTATGTATATGAAATACTGCTTTCAAACCTGATTAAAAAAATCAAATACTATTTTCAATGACAAACAGTAATAGAAACTTCTTAACATTCACAAAGATTTAAATGTAATTCTGAATTTACCCATTTTCTTCCTGATTCTTTTTTCTTTTCATACTTTTATTTTTCTCCTCACCTTCCACACTTAACCCAACTGAAAGATTCATAGGGCTGATGCTGGTAAAAACTAAGAATTTTTCTTCTTAAGAGAACCAATGATTTTTTTGGGGACATTATTTATTCTTAGAAGCTAAGGAATAATTTTTCAAAATGATCCAAGATAACTTTACACAACAATATTTGTAATGTAAGACATCATAAAGAATCTGTATAAATTACCTCTTAAAATTTTATCTATTTATGAAGCAAATTTTCTCAGGCTTATTCTTCAGCCTAGAGATATCATATATACACATACTTACATACGCATATATAAAATACACACACACACACACACACACACACACACACATATATATGTAGGAAAAAAATGTAGGGGCTGGAGAGATGGCTCAGAGGTTAAGAGCACTGACTGCTCCTCCAGAGGACCTGAGTTCAATTCCCAGCAACCACCACAACCATCTGTAACGAGATCTGGTGCCTTCTTCTGGCCTGCAGTCATACATGCTGTATACATAATGAATGAATAAATAAATTAATTAAAAATGAATATATACCCAAAGAACTCTATATCTCATCACACAGATATTTGCATATCCATGTTTTTTACTGCTGCTCTATTGACAATATCAAGGAAATGGAATCCGCCTAAATAAATGTCCAATTGATGAATGGAGGATAAAAATACAGTACATATATACAACAGAACTTTATCATAAAGAAAAATAAAATTCACAGGAAAATGGATATAACTGGAAAATATTGTATTAAGTGTGGTGGTAATCTTGTCTCAGAAAGATAAACAGCATGTTTTCACTCATGTGGAGCCTAGAGTTTAATTTTAATATATTTATATTTATGTGAGAGTGATTATATATAGAGTTCAGGAAAATAGAAAAGGACCTATGAGATGAGAAAAAAAGAGGCCCTAATTAAGATAGAGGGATAGGAAAGGTAATAGAACATGTGATTTGAAAACAGAAGGGGGAATACCAAGAATGTAAGGGCTTAACCAGGGATGGGAAGTAGGCAGATGAGGGACTGGGGACAGGGTCAACTAAAACTCAGTATTATGAAAATGTAATAAAGAAACTTGCTACTTTGAGACAGGGTTTCTCTGCGTAGCTTTGGAGCCTGTCCTGGATCTCACTCTTGTAGCCTAGGCTGGCCTTGAACTCACTCTGCCTCCCAAGTGCTGGGATTAAAGGCGTGCCCCGCTGCCGCTGCAGCCACCGCCACCGCCACCACCACCACCTGGCTTGTAATCTAATTTTAAAAAGCAGAGTTATAGAGTCTAGTTATGAGAACTTGGATTCAAATTCCAACCTATCTCATATTAGCTATGTAAACTTTGCTATCTTACTGTTCTTAACTATAAAATAAGAGTAATACCAAATTCATTAACATGGGAGGATGAGATGTTTGCTCATAGCTTAGTATAGTACCCAGTATGCAGTCAGAATACATTTTAAATTCTTTAATTTGAACAAAAATGCTAAACTTAACATAATTTTAAAAAGTTTATTTTAAGCTCTAAAATACATGACTATATCATCATTCATCCTATGGAAAAAATTGACACAAGGCAATCCTCCTTAAAGACTCTTCTAAAGGGGCAGGAGCACTTGTTCTTCCAGAGGACTTAGGATCAAGTCCCAGTACCTACATGGTGGATTATAAACATTCATCACTTCAGTTCCAAGGGATTTTATGCCTTTTTCTGGTCTTCGCAGACACCAGGCATGTATGCAGTGCATATACACACATATAGGCAAAACTCTCATATACATAAAATAAATACATCTAAAAACTAAATATTTTTTTATTTTTTTTTTAGATTTTAATATATTCACATCATTTCTCCCTCCAAACCTTTTGATATACTTTCCTGATTTTCCTTCAAATCCATGGATTCTTTTTTCATTAATTGTTGTTCCATGAATATGTGTATATACATTTATGTTCCTAAATATAACCTGTTCAATCTGTATAATGTTACATGCATGTATGTTTTTAGGGTTAACCATTTGGTACTGGGTAACCAATCATTGTGCTCTTCTCTATTTCTCTTGCTCTCAGCATTGCTGAACTGCCTGTAGTTCTTTGTGTAGGGTTGAGCATAGCACAAGAACCTCAAGGATGCAATAGTGGTATGCATACCTTGGCAGTAAGCAATAGGTCTCTAACTGAATTTAAAATTCACTTAACAAGAGGAGAACTGTACTGGAAACCTAGCTAATTACTCAGTTCAAGCAAAGTCATGGATATTGAAAGTTAACCTACAACCACTACTTTAATAAACCAGTACAATCCCTAATTACATTCTAAACACTTGTCCTTATGTCCACAGATAAGTGTAATCTTCACCCTCCATCAAGGAAACTTGTCTTTGAAACAGATAGAGACCATCACAGAAAACCACAATCAATCAAAATGTGAGTTGTGGAGCACAGTCTCAATTGATATATCTACAAAATATATCTACTAATGCTCAAGGAACATTGCAGATGAGGGAGCAGAATGATTGTAAAAGCAAGAAGACCAGGGAGTTTGCTGTGAGATTGTATCTCCTAGTGATGTAGGAAGCTATACACATAAAATCTCACCAACATGACTACCTAAAAATGAGCTGAACAAGGACGACAAAAATAGACATGCTAAAGTAGACAGGGAAAAAGCCATGAGGCCTCACCCCTACATATACAAAACACTTCATTTGCAATTAAATGAAATGTGTTGTCCTGGATGGGATCCTAGACAAGAAAAAGTTTAGTAGAGAAGAAAAATCGAAAGCTCAAAAAGTCTGGAACATCAATAATAGTGATGGTACCCCTGCTGGTTTCTTCATCCTGAAAAATGCATCACGGCAAAGAAATATGTTAATATTAGGGACACAAAATATATTTTAGGTATATATTTGTATTCTCTGTACTGAATGTCCATTTTTTTTTCTGCAAATCAAACTATTCCATTCTCTGTGATTTACACTCTAAATAGGCTACTCCCAATTCCTCTTGGAGGACAAATTAATAGGAAACAAAACATACTAAAATTTTAAGAGCAAAAATTAAGATTTAGTTGTTGGCAGAATAACTTCTATCACCATGCCAAAGAGGATTTAAATATAATTTTAACTTTTTTTTAAACATGTATTCATATACTAGCTTTAGCATAGAGAACTCACTGAAGGTAGCTAAGAAGTACTTTGGAGATATTTTTCCATAGGTCTACCATTTTGGGCAACAAAATTAGAAGTCTATAAAAGGGCAGTTGTCATAGTAACCTGTCACTTGTAGTGGGTACTGTTAAATGCTGTAGATAGACCTTTTCTCTAAAACCTCTACCTAATGGCCTTGCCCATTAATAAGAATGATTTTCAAGACTGATCCAAGAATAGGTCTCAGTAGCCTTTCAAACCAGAAGTTCAATTAACCATCACTACACCAACATTTAGCATTATGAAACAACTTCATGAAACTTACATGCCATCTGTATCCGTGCTATTATACTAAAAAATGAAGGTCATTTAAATTTTATTAATCTATTTTAATATAGATTAACATTAATATTGATAAAATACTGCTACATGTTATGCACTTGAATAAATAACTCACTTCTTCAAAAATAAAAATAAGTGAAAGGGTAGATAAGAAAGGAAAGCAAGATGAAAGTAAGTTTTACAGGGTTCTAAAACTTAAAAAAAAATTCACTGATGAAGTTAATGTACAACTTACTTGTAAGAAAACAACTTACCCATTTCCCCAAGGTCTTCATTGAGTTCCTGAAGCCAGAAGGTGTCCATGTCATCTAGGTCATAGCGGCATGTAGATGCTGCCAGCTCTAGAGTATTGATATAGCCAGGCTCTGCAGACTCTGGGCTGGAGCAACGGATATATTTCCGGGGCCGAACAAAGAGAACTTCCTTTACTTTTTCAGATATAATCCTAGAAAAGCAATAGAGCCAGGCGTTGGTGGCACACACCTTTAATCCCAGCACTCAGGATGCAAAGCCAGGTGGATCTCTGTGAGTCCAAGGCCAGCCTGGTCTACAAAGCTAGTTCCAGGAAAGGCGCAAAGGTACACAGAGAAACCCTGTCTTGAAAAACCAAAAAAAAAAAAAAAAAAAAAAAAAAAAAAGGAAGAAGAAGAAAAAAGAAAAGCAATAGAAAGACATTGGTAACAATCAACAAATGACAGATTTCAGGTACTGACAGGATAAGCCAAACTGCTCTGGTCATACTGGGGAGCATGCCCTGCTATTCACTGTGGGAGATATGGCAGACCCCTTTCTAGAATCAAATGGTTCTGTGAATTCAGTTTCATCATTTGCTGTGAACTTTTTCTTTTTTAAATTTATTTTATTTGTGTTTTAATTTTACACATCAGCCATGGGTTCCCCTGTCCTCCCCACTCCCAACTTCCCCCCATCCCCTCCCCTCCATTCCCATCTCCTCCAGGGCAAAGACTCCCCTGGGGATTCATTTAAACCTGGTAGATTCAGTACAGGCAGGTCCAGTCCCCTCCTTCCAGGCTGAGCAAAGTGTCCCTGTGTAAGCCCAAGGTTCCAAACAGTCAGCTCATGCACTAAGGACAGGTCCGGATCCCACTGCCTGTGTGCCTCCCAAACAGTTCAAGCTATTCAAATGATATACTTCACTCACCTCCACAGATCTGGACCTTACTACTATTTATTCTAAGAAAATGTTAATGTTTTGTGTGTTCTTGGTCTAATGTTACCAAGTATACTTAGAAGGGAAAAATCTGGTAATGAGTGTTATCTGCACAAAGGTATCATGCTTAAACATACACTTCAGCAAAATCTATGATTTTCTTCCATGACAGACTACTAGATGGTAGTGCAGAGCACAGGTTTCACACAAACCTGTTTTGTTTTCTGTCATTCATTTGTAAAGTGGTCCTGAAAAATTACAAGGTTCAGCTTTCTTTGTAAAAAAGTAGGGACAACAATAATAAAATTATTAAAATAACACCAAACTGTAAGAGTATTATGCTTACATGAAATAAAATATTTGGTATGGTATATAATAAAAGCAGGTTTTAATAACATTAATGTTATGTTTCTTACTATTTCCATTATGCAAATGAGTTAAACTCAAGAGATCATAGAGGTGCACAAACTCAAGGTATTTCCCAAACATATATGAAAGCAGCCATAGGTCTGGGCCAGGGCTACATGATGGAATAAAAGATTCCTATTGTTGCATCGACTTTTGTAGTGAGCTTGAGGAAATCCATAGTCCTCCTGATAACTAAGAACCCAAGGCAAGAAAACCAATCAGGGGAAGAAATGGAAAATTTTCATGCCTACAACTTATTCTATAACTGATGGTTTAAGTACCAGATGAGGCATCAGAAAATATAACAAAGAGGAAATCTGGATTATTATTTCATGGCACTTTTAAAGAACAGTGTGGATTATCTAAAGAGAGAGAGAGAGAGAGAGAGAGAGAGAGAGAGAGAGAGAGAGGAACAGACACACACACTCATGTTATCATAAAACAATGAAAACCATTCCTCTGGAAGGAGCTGAGAGCTAATTTAATTCTAGAGTCATTATATATGTAGGACAATTAATAAACATATCAATACATGTAATAAGAATAGTTGACCATGTAAGTATAGAAAGTCCATATTTTCTTCTAAGCATTCTTCCCAAAGCTTATGATTCCAAATAATGTATTTTGAATAGTTAATAACTATACATATTTATACATTAAAATTCTTCTATCACATAGAGATCCAAAACCAAAAGCAATAAATATTTGAGGAAAATGCAGCAATTTTAAGAATTGAAGCTAAAATTTTGGGAACTGTATTCAAAAGGCTCATGTTCAACTGAAAAGGACAAAATACATGCTCTCCAGAGACTTCAAGATCAAATATACAGTGCTTCTTTGGTGTATGGCATTACAAGGCAATTTTAGAAAATTTGAATTTTTCCAAGATATTTTTCTAAAAAAAAAGACTTTATAGCTAATGATTCATCTCAAGTGCTTTAAATTGTATAAGGAAAAAGGTAGATTACAAATTTTCTTGAATGAAGCATAAGTTCATAAAGCTTCTGGAAGAATACAAAGGAGAATATATTTATAACATCAGGGTAGGCAAAGATATTTTAAATGAAACACAAATACCATCAAACACAAAAGGAAAGACTGAAAAAACACATATACTAAAACTCTGGTTATTAAAAGAGAGTGAAAAAGCAATTCATGGGGTAGATGATATTTGCAATTAACGACAGACAAAAAGTCCAATTAAAAACTAAGCAAAAGATCTAGACAGAAACTTCATAAATGAAGCTACCTTTTATGGCAAATAAACAACTAAAAGGCTCTCAACCTCAGTAACTATCATAGATACTGAATCATAATTACCGTTATCTATCAGAATGGCTAATATTTAAAAGACTGACCCCAAACTAGTCTATGAAGGTCTAAGTGATGATTAAGAAACTGAAGCAAATAGACCTATTATGACATTGCTGACTTGGGCATGAATTGATAGAAGCAACTTTGGCAGCAAATATTATAGTTATAAGGTATATATAGGATATGAACAGATATATGTCCTTTGACCTAGCAAATCTACTCCTAGGAATATAGCTAATAAAAATGTACAAACATGAGTGTAAAAAGGTTCAGTTTCTGCAATAGCTGCAAACAACCTAAATGTCTACTAAAGGTGAATGGATAAATTATAACAACCTTAAATGTCTACTAAAGGTGAATGGATAAATTGTGGCATATTCACACAATGAAATATGATGCATGAGTGAAAATTAATGAACTATTACATGCAACAGCATGGATGGATCTCACAAGCATAATGATGAACAATCCAGTCTCAAATGAATACATACTATAGGATTCTATTTATATGAAGTTCAAAAACTGGCAAAACTGTTACCTACGGTGAGGGAGGTCAGTTACTGGCAGGGAGCAGAAGAAAGGCTTCTGGGGTGTTGGTAATGTTCTATTTCTCGATCTGAGTGGCAGTTAAATGAATATGTTTAATTCATGAAAATTCATTCAGCTATACAATTATGCATTCTATATTTTCTGGGTGTACATCATATTTCAATGCAAAGCTTATCATAATGATAACTAGAATGGTGATGTCATCTTAGTCATCTTTCCATTTGTATAATGAACTAAAGTCTGAATCTAAGGACTGAAACAAAAACACCAAATGCAAGAAAACACATGGGTAAAAGGTCAAATTAATGTACATTTACAAGAGAAGTTACTGAATTTATGACAGAGGAGAAGATCTGTGAAAATGTTATTTTGGAATTTTATTTTATTTTTGGCTTTTTGAAATAGGGTTTCACTATGTAGCCTTGGCTGTCTCAAAATTTGCCATGTAGATTCGGCTAGTCTCCAACTCACAGAGATCTACCTACCTCTGCCTTCTGAGTACTGGGATTAAAGGCATGTACTACCATGCCTGGAAGATTTTGTTTTGTTTTCTTTTTGAGACATGTTCTTGCTATGTTCCTTGCTTCAGCCTCCCAAGTGCTGGGATTACAGGTGTGTTATTATCCCCAGCCTAGGCCTTTTTAGAAAACAGCTTAAATCATCATTTACACACACACACACACACACACACACACACACACATATCATCATCATCATCATTTACACACACACACACACACACACACACAGGCACACAGGCAAACAAGCATGCACGCACAAACTTCTGGTTATCAAGAGATACTTTGGTGTGTGTGTGTGTGTGTGTGTGTGTGTGTGTGTGTGTGTGTGTGTGCGCGCGCGCGCGCACACTGAGAGGACCAAATCCAGAGCCTAGGCAATCACTCTACCACAGAATTACTCCTCCAGCCCCCTTGGAATATTCTTGATAAGTCATTTCTTATTGAAAACTAGGTATCTGGGGTGTTTAAAAACCTGGGACCTTGGATTTAGCTCAGTGGTAGAGTGCTTGCCTAGCAAGCACAAGGCCCTGGGTTTGGTCCTCAGCTCTGGCAAAAAAAAAAAAAAAAAGGTTGGAGGAAAAAAAAACGTGGGACCTAATTTAAACCTTTAGCTGCATTCCTACCAAACTACTACAGTTGGTCACAGTTGGTCATCAGAATTGGGGTGGAAGACACTGTCTTGTTATTGCCAAGAAGTCATAGTTTACCACTTGTCCTGTATGACAGAGATTTTCTGTTACTAATGGGGTGTGTCTGGAAGTTCTGGCTCCCACTAGGCATTCAATGATACCTCCCTCATTGAGATTAGTAAGAATGACTGAATGGCCTTGCCTGATATACTACTAGGGAAGGAGGAATCCTCATTATTACCACGTAGAAATGAAAATATTGTTTCTCCATTAAGCTTCCTGTCACAACCCTAGATAGGCTGAATCATCACTGAAGGGTTAAGATAAAGTCTAGGCTTCTTACTGCATCTGTGCTGGAGGAGAGGGCAAAGTGACAGCCCCAAGCATTTTTTCATGGTATTTGGCTGGGGATAAACAAACATTATCTGAAAGATTTCTGTCTTGATAGGCTGTCCTTTGCCCAGTCACTAGAAAAAGTAGGCTTTTCTTATTATATTTTTTTCAATCATTGCTGGATGGTTGTTTCTTGGTTGCTACATTTTCCAGTATCAAGTCTGGAAGCAAAAAGAAAATTTAGGGAACACATAGCTGTGTTGTTCCACCTTCTTTTGATCTTTTAAAGACCAAGGGTTAGTGTTTTACAAGCTGCTCAGGACTTTTAATTGTACTTAATGGGAGGTGAAGTCATAGGGAGAAGTTGATCTACTCAATCTTTGTGGAAGTGAAAACCTAGCCAAGACTGTCGAATTTACATATGACATCAACAGAAAGAACATATGAATAGATGCATACATATAAATTTGACAACTTAGATAAAACAAGCTAATCTCTTAAAGCACTCAAGTAATAAAAGTCACCCAATATGAACTATGAAAGGTAACTATGAAAGATTAAATTTATAGATAAAATACCAAAAAAAAAAACCCCAGATTTAGAGTATTTCACTGGAGCATTCTATCAAACATTTAACTAAGAATTGAGGTTGAAGAGATGGCTCAGCAGTTAAGAGCATGTAACTTCTCTTGCAGAGAACTTGAGTTTGGTTACTAGCATCCATCTACCAGCTCTTATCCCCAGCTACGAAAAATCCAATACCTATGGCCTCCACAGGCACCTGCATGTATGTGCACATACCTATACTCCTTCTCTCTACCTCACATAATTAAAATTAATAAAAATAAATTTAAAAAGAATCAATACTAATTTCATATATTATCTTCTGAAAAATAAAAGGGTAGAATATTCCCCAACTAAAATATATAATTTATTTTTAGCATACTTTTATCAATTTGAAATTTTTAATATATTTTCAATGTATTTTATTATATTCAGCCTCCACTCCCCTTGTGAATTTCTCCCAGATCCATCCCCCACCTCCCTCCTAACTTCATGCCCTTTATTTTTATAACCCACTCAGTTCAATTTGTGTTCCCCATATATTCATGGGTGTGGGGCCATCCACCAGCGCATAGCTGACCTGCCAAGGGACTATATCCTTAAAAAAATGACTTTCCTCTAACAGCCACCAATTGCCATTAACTCCTCAGCTAGAGGTGGAGGACTTAGAATCCCCTCTTCCTTCCATACCAGAAGGCTGACTCGGGTTTGATCTTGTGCAGGTCTTGTGCAGATATTTTCTGGGTATGACAGGACTGTTGCAATCATGAACTCACAGCAGCTGTGTGGAAGCCTGCACAAGGCCTCCCCAACTATTTTATTAGGTCAGTATCATCTCCATAATATAACACTTAATAAAAACACCACGAAGAAATAACACGAGGGTTTTTCCTCATGTCACGAACATAGACAAGAAATTCTTAACAAAGTATCACCAAATTATATCAAGCATTGTACTAAAAAATTCTAAATTCAAATAAACTGGATGTTATAGACTGAATTGTGTCATTCCACAGCCAAAAAACCTAACCTCCATGTGACTGTGTTGGAGACAAGGGTAATAGGGATAGTTAGAGTTAAATGAGGCTAAACAGATAAAGCTTTAATCTAATGGGACTATCACCCTTATCAAAGAGAAATAATTCATTCTCTCTGCATGTCCACTAAGAAAATGTCATACTAGCAGGAAAGACTAACACCCTTATCAGAAGCTGAATCCAGCTGGACCTTGATCCTGAGAAGTTCAGCCTTTAGAATTTCGAGAAATAAGTTTCTGCGGTTAAAAGCATTCAACCTATGGGATTTTATTATGGTAGCCCAAACTAATATATGAAGGCTTATTTCAACAATGCAAATATAATCAATATTCAAAAACTCCCATCACAATCTATGATATTAACAGGCTAAAGGAGACAAATTCACATGCTCCTAGCATTTGATACAGAAAGAGAATATGAAATGATAAAAATTATAGTGGTTTAGGAGTAAAGGTGAGTTTCTTCAACTTCATAAGCAACATTTATAAAAACCCTAAAGGCTAATATCATACTTAATACTGAAAGACTGAATGCTTTCCACCTAAGACTGAACAGAAGGCTAAGAGTCTCTGTTCTCAATGTGATACTGCAAGTTTTAGCCACTGTAATAAGTCAGCAAAGAAAATAAAAGATGAAGAGACTGGGAAGGAAGAAGGAAAACCATTCTTATTTTCAGGTGATATGATAGTGTATGTAAAAAAATCCCAAGGAAATGAGAACTTGGTGGCTCATGCTGGTAATCCTAACACTCAGAAAGCTGAGGTAGTAAGATTGTCCATGAGTTCAAGGATAGGTTGGGCTATAAGCAAGATCCTATCTCAAAATGTTTGTTTTTTAAAAGGGTGTTGGAGAGATGGTTAGGCATCAAGAATACTGTCTTTGCTTCTGGAGGATCTGGGTTCAATTCCCAGCACCTACATGGATATCCACACCATCTCAAACTCCAGTCCCAGGGGATCCAAACTTTTTCCAGCCTCTGTGGACACTGCCCAGACATATATGCAGGCAAAACACCCATACAAGTTAAAAATAAATAAATACAAATTAAATATAATACAAATTAAATAAAAAAGCCATATGAACATGCAAACACCTATATGCATAAGAAATAAAATAATAATTTAAGAAAATTTAAAAAGCGAAATTATGAAATTTGCTAAAAATGGATAGAACTAGAAAATATTGAGATAACCTAGACACTCAAAAACAAATGCTCTGTTTTCTTTCATATGTGGATCCTAGCTTTGAAAATGTATGTAGATGTTAACTTGGAGTGTCTATAAAGACCAGGCAAGCCGGGCAGTGGTGGTGCATGCCTTTAATCTCAGCACTAGGGAGGCAGAGGCAGGTGGATCTCTGTGAGTTCGAGGCCAGCCTGGTCTACAGAGCGAGTTCTAGGACAGGCACCAAAGCTACAGAGAAACCCTGTCTCGAAAAAAAACAAAAACAAAAACAAAACAAAAGACCAGGAAGCTAGAAAAGTGCCTTAAGGAGAAGGAAATAGTGGAATACAAAAGTTGTGAGGGACTGGGTGGTGGTGGCGCATGCCTGTAATCCCAGCACTCAGGAGGCAGAGGCAGGCGGATCTCTGTGAGTTCAAGGCCAGCCTGGTCTCCAAAGTGAGTTCCAGGAAAGGCACAAAGCTACACAGAGAAACCCTGTCTCAAAAACAAAAAAAACAAAAAAAAAGTTGTGAGGAGAATACTGTTATTTAGAATGGGTAAAACAGAAATTAGGTGGGTGGATGAGAGAGATGAATAGGAGGAAAAGCTAACAAAACTTAAGAGCTATGAAAAATCCATATGGAAACCTACTACTAAACAGTTGGAGGATAGGGAGAAATCCTGTAAAACTATCTCTTGGATATGATATGGCTACTGCATTCGTGAAATCACAGCAGCTATAATTAACTTCATAAGACCTACATAAGATTTGGCTCTTGAACACTCCATCATGGACTGGGGAGCAGGTTGGAAAGCTCCAACTCTTCCCATGAGGAATGAACTATTGGCAGTCAACGGCTACTCAGGAAGAAGGTCCATTTTCTTCAGTGGTATAGCCAGTAGATGTTGCCTATGCTCTAGTAATAACCTTCTCCTCATGCTCATGTAAGCAATTCTAATTAAGATGAAAAACACACATAAAAACAAGAGGGTTATTTGTTAGGAAGAAGTGCTTCAATAGGAATAGGAGGGGGATTTGAGAGGGTAATGGAAGATGTATATGATCATAAGGTATATGTATAAAATTGCCAAAGAGTAAAACTGTAAAAAAATTAACAGGGGTTTAGCTCAGTGGTAGAGCGCTAGCCTAGTAAGTGCAAGGCCCTGGGTTCAGTCCTCAGCTCTGGCAAAAAAATAAAAATAAATAAAATAAAATAAAATAACTCAAAATAGAACATACATTTAAATGTAAACTATACAACTATAAAATTCTTGAAACACACGAGAAAATCTTTGAAATGTATGTAGGGTTAGGTGAAAAATTCATAGATTTGACACTAAAAAAAACCAACCCCCCAAAAAAAAACCTTTATTTTTTAAAGACTGTTAAAAGGATGAAAAGACAATTTACATCTCTATTAAGCTCTGAGAAAGTAAATGCAAATGACATTTTTTGAGGCAGAGGCTATGTAGCTCTCTCTGTTTGTCCTAGAACTAGATATATAGACCAGGCTGGCCTGAACTTCCAGAGATCTTCATGCCCTGCCCCCCAAGTGATAGGATTTAGGACATGCACCATCACAGTGGAGGCAAACCACATATTTGACATGAGACTCATATTGTAAATGTAAAAATAGTTCTGGGGGTTGGGGATTTAGCTTAGTGGTAGAGCTCTTGCCTAGCAAGCACAAGGCCCTGGGTTCGATCCTCAGCTCAAAAAGAGTAAAAATAGTTCTGAAGACTCAATATTAATAAACCAATATTAATGAACTCAATATTAATAATGTTGTCAAGGTGGTTCTGTGATTAAGGGCACTTGCCACCAACCCTATGACCTGAGTTTGACCCCTGTAACCCACACACTAGATGGAGAGAATTGACTTCTAAAAGTTATTCTCTCACCTCTATATATAGGTGTGTGTGCCTACCCCATCTAAAAGAATGGAAAAGAAAAAAAAATGAATCAGAAAGTGATCAAACAATCATGAAGATACATTCCACTGAAGAGAATCAGGTCCTATACAGAAGCCAGTCTTGCAGCCACTTCATGTTATGGAGTCAAATAAGTCTGATACAACAACCTAAAACATTAACTGAATTAATTTGATTTTAATTTTGAGTCAGTGTCTCATCATATCCAGCCTGGGTTTGAACTTTTGCTTCCCAAGTATTGTATGTACCAGTATGGCTAAATTTGTCTTTGAAAATAGAGATGAAGGCATAGAAATGTATTATTTTTCAATATTCTAATATCATGTCACAAATAATTTTTAAAGGTGGTCTACAAAGTCCAAAAAGTAAAAACCATAGAACAGTTTGACCCCTGAAAAATGCTAGTTATTTAAAGTAGCAGGTGCAATAAGCAGTTATAATTGAGATCAGGCATTTCAAATATAAAGCTTCAATTCTATAATTGAACCTCCAAATATGGTTGATTACTATTTAAAGCCAAAGGGGATATTCAAAAAATCTTACAAAGTACAAACTGCAGAGGCTAGAAAGATAAATTAGTTGATAAAGTGCATGCTTTGAAAACACAAGAGCCTGTGTTTGATCCACAGGACCCTTATAAAAACAAGCAGACAAACAAACAAAAAAGAAGCCTGGCACAGTGGTGTGATCTTGTAATCCCAGCACTGGGGAAGTGGAGACAGGCAGATTCCCTGGGGCTTACTGGCAAGCCATCATAATTGAAGAATTCCAGACCAGGGAGAGACTGCCTCTAAAATACAAAAAAAAAAAAAAAAAAAAGGCTTCTTCTTCTAAGTAGCTTGAGGTGACTTGTGAAAATAGTTCACTATTCTCTTGGCCTAGAAAACTCTATAAAATCATACAAATGAAGAGATTCAAATCTTTGTATCCCCTTTAGGAATACCCTTGAAACTGTCTAATTCACCAAGGGCATGCCATTAAGTATCTGAAAGACGTCACTTTAAAAAAGTAATGTGTGCCTTTATGGTAGTATAAGGTTGAAATGAGTAGGTGTGCCCAGGTCAAACAGTGGAGCTAGACATAGGGTCTATGTTTCAAAAACAATGCTGAGTTTTTGCTGCATATATGTAAAAATGAAAAGAGTAATGCTGAACTTAAGAGTTTATATGTAGAATCTGTAGTCATTGAACACATACAGGTTAACAAATTACCTAATAAGAAGGGCTGCTGCACTTACAGAGTTCATCATGGTCTGATTAACCCATACATGAATGCCCTCTGTCACAGTGAGATGATCTTCACTAAGAAAGAACAAATTGTTCTTTAAGCCAGAAGAAGTTGCACAGAATAAAAAGATATCCCTGAAGAAACATAAACACTTATGGCTTGGGAATAAATTCAGCATAAAATCAAAGTTTATATAAAAAAATGGATGGCACCTGAGGAATGACATCCAAGGTTGTCCCTGGAACTCACATGCTTGTACTTAAATGCGCACACGCGCACACACACACACACACACACACACACACACACGCACGCACGCACGCACACACACGCATGGGCGCGCACTAAATTCTATTAAATTCAGAAAATATTAACATAGGAAATATGATTAACATATTCCATAAAAATTGGTCCCAAAGTGTCACCCCTAGACTATTGGTATAAACACTGTGAGAAACTGCTAGAAATTTTTAGCTGAGTGTAGTGTTGTATGTCTGTAATCCCAGCACTTGGGAGTCCCACACAGGAGGTGGCAAGGAGCTACACAGTGACCCCCTATACAGACCAACAAAACAAAACAAACTTAAGCCTCACACTTCAGATCTACCAATTAAAAACTCTGAGGACATAGTTTAAAAGTCTTTTTTTGAGACAGGGTTTCACTATTTGTAGCCATGGCTGGTCTGGGAACTTGCTATGTAGTCTGGGCTTGCCTTGAACTCATAGAAACTAGTTTGCCTGACCCTGCTTCACAAATGCTGGGATTAAAGGCCTGTACCACCACGCCCCTACCAAGAAGTTTGTTTTTAACAAATCTTTCAGATACCTTTGCTATGCAAAGGAAATATATATTATAGAATAATTCTTATTTGACACCTTATAAGAAACTGAAAATATAATCTACCTATCAAGAGCATCCAGTTCTGAACTTCATTAAGGAATTTAATTTAGTAGATTACCTTGGCCAATTAAAATTAAGAGCTTTATAAGATAGGCAAAGAACTATGGTAAATAGAGGAGATTTAGTAAAAATCACAACTCATAAAATGGTAAATATCCTACATTCTCAGAACAAATATTAGAGCACTGAGGGCTCATATGAATTAGAGAGATTAGGGAGTAAATGTCTCTGTGAAAGGAAGCTCTCAATCTCTAAATTTACTCTTCTTAAACCATCCTAAGTTTGTTGTGCTACTTATCAGATAGATACAATTTTTAAAGTAGTACATCCTCCACTTATCCGCCCAAATTAAAACTTACTCCAATAAAGTATATTTGATATAATGACTTACTATCAAGACCAAACATTGAGGTGTTTCAATAATCCTTGGAGAATTAATGGAAAATGCAGCACAAGGGTCATTATATTTATATAAAAATATGACAGCAAAGATATGAAAATATGACTCTGTCTCTCTCTCTCTCTCTCTCTCTCTCTCTCTCTCTCTCTCTTTTAATTCCTAATGTTATTCTGTTTAGGAGGCAGGACACTGTCAATGATACACAAGTGAAACTTGGAATGTGTGTTAAACAAGAGAGGGTTTGGGAGCTTTCCTTAACAGAGTGTGGGGTGCCTGGGCCTGCATTCCTAGAAGTGATTCAATAAGGACTTCTAGAGCATTAATAGGACATATGAACCTGGTGATAGGAATAGAGAAATTAAGGATGTTTATCTCTACCCTTTAAGAACCTAACATGTATTAGGTATGGTGACATATACTTATAATCCCAGTACTCAGAGGGCTGAGGCAGAAGGAGGCTATTCTGGAATATATAGTGAGTTCAAGGCCTCCCTAGGCCATACAGTGAGACACTATCTCAAAAAAGGTACTTTATTAAGTAGTAGAAATAAATGTATAATGAGATCTATACTTTCTCACAGTATCCAAAAGGTTCTACCAGCCCTTTATCTGGAGCTGTGTGTTCTACTTATTCATTCTTGCATTCGCTCAAACTTAATACTGAACATTCTACTTCATGTCAGACTTGTGTAAAGCACTGGGGATACCAAAACCAGTAGGATCAAAAGGTTTCTAAATCAGCACTACTCTTGAATAAAACTTCTTTTCCACAAAATCAGTCTTTCTATCTTAATTGTTTTCATGTCTTTAAAATGAAGGTCATGTGCTTACAGTCGCCTCAACTATTCTATTACTCCCTTTGCATTTGAGTTTCTGTTTTAGAAACTATATGGTTTGGCTACTTATTAGTACCATCACTAATGAGGCTCCACTTATATTGAAGCAATTTCCAATGGGAAAGTTATCTCTTCAAAGACTAATAAATGCTACCAATGGCCGAGTCAGACATGGAAATCTTGGAGAAACCTTTTCCTAATTTTAGATTGGACTTCAAAGCATTTCATCTTATAAATTTCTTAGATAAATGAGCTGGGATTTATTGATCAATCATTATCTGGTTTGTGAGTTAGGTTAACTTTGTATGTTAGTAATGTATAGCTACTCTTCAGTTTCTCCCCAAGAAATACACAGAAAACCAAGAGAGCTCTTTCCCTAAGTCAAAGTTGTAAACATGCCAATACCTGAGAGAAGGTGTTGGAACAGAGTCTGGATTGGCTGGTACTTGCACTCCCTTTTCCCATTCTTCTTTCCATGTGTCAGTAAAGAGGTAATAGCTGTCAGGATTAACATGGTGAGAGTCAGGAATTTTCATGGCACTGATGAGGTCCTTTCGGAATACCTGAAAAGATACATTGCACATACTTTAAAATCACTATGAAACTGATACTGTTTAATGTTCTTTTAAAAAAGATTATCCCTGCTCAAGATTTATTTCCATTAAGAGAAATATCTCCTGATTCCCAAATGGGCATGACAATTTCTGTTTGGGAATATTTGACATACTGACAGGGAAGGCAACTGTTCTGGATTTAATAAAGGGTAAAAGGAGTCCTTCCAGCATTTTTTGGGGGCTCTTTGAATTTAAATAAACAATATAGGTTATTCCAAAGGATTTATTTTAATAAAAGAAACAATCCTTAATTCTCTTAAAGTAATAAGTATCTGCTAATAACTTTTAATTATTTAGGCATTGCCTCATTTAAAACTTTACCTAGAAATAATTATACTTTACTTTTAGACCAGTCTGGCCTACAATATTAAATCCTATACGAAAAATTATAAAAATGCAGGCTGGAGAGATGTCTATGGTTAAGAGCCCTGGCTGTCCTGAGTTCAATTCCTAGCAACCACATGGTGGCTCACAACCAACCGTAATAAGATCTGGCACCCTCTTCTGGGATGCAGGCAGAACACTGCACACATAATAAATAAATCTTTAAAAAATTATTAAAATTGTACAGCATTCTTATATATCCTTCAGATAGTTTCACATACTATTAACATCTTAAATGATCAGAGTAAATTGTTCAAATTGTTTTGCTTTGAGACAGGGTCTTATTGCATAGCCCTGGCTGACCTAGAACTTGCTAGGTAGACCAGGTTGGCTTCAAACTAAGAGATTCTCCTGCTTCTGAATCTTAGTGCTGGGATTAAAGGCATGTGCCACCATACCTGGCCTCACAATAAATTTATCTAAACCAGAAATATTTTGATTTAGTTTTGAAAAAAGATCACACTCTAGGCAAGGTCAATCTAGAACTTGCAGGAATATTGCTGCCTCAGCCTTATAATTGCTGGGATTATAGCCCTGAATTGCTATACTGGCTCCTAAACTAAGAAACTAACATTACGATATACTATCGCCTAATTTATAGACTTTATTCAATTTCCACCCATTTTCCTTAGTATGTTTCTGCTCTGGAGTTCAACCTAGGATCTTGTATTACAAACATAGTTATCCCTCCTTAGTATTTTTTTTTTTTGAGAGAGAGTTTCTCTGTGTAGCTTTGGAACCTGTCCTGGAACTTGCTCTGTATACCAGGCTGGCCTCGAACTCATAGAGATCTGACTGCCTCTGCTCCAGAGTGCTGGGAATAAAGGAGTGCACTGCCACTGCCTGGCTCCTTGGTATTTTCTAATCTGTGAGAACTTTTCAATCTTTCCCTGTCTTTCATGATTGACACTTGAAGAATATTTGTAAAATATTTTGGAGTGTGCCCTGCCAATTGAGAATTGTTTGGTGTGATCTTACTGGTTTGAGGATAAACATGTTTGGGTTTTAGGGTAAGAATATCACAGAAAAATTGCTGTGTTCTTATTCTATCAAGGATTATGTTAAATGTCTTGTTTACTGAAATTTGACTACTCAGTTCAGAGAGTATCTTGTTAAATTTCTTCAGATGCCATCTCACTAGTTTTCATTGCTGTTAGGTTAGTATATTTTCCTTTTATAGTGTAAATATCTTGGAGTAGACACTTAGAAGACTATAAAAACATCTTGCTTCTCAAATTGTCACAGTTGCTTGTTTCCTATTTAATGGAAATTACTGATGTTTTGTGAAAATATTTTATCTTATTCTGGATATGCACTTTTAAGGCAATTGAGAAGGTATATTCCTTATTGTCTCTAGTAGCAAAATACACAGTTTGATAGCTATTAGTTAGATCTATCTTACTATGTATGTTCTTTAGAACTTTTCATAATTTGTTCTTATTTACTTAATCTGTGTGATACTTTTAATATGTGTTGTTTAATTCTCCCCTCCCCGTGGTGCTGGAGCTTCAACCTTGGGCTTCATGTCTGCGAGGTGAGTGCTCTACCACTGAGCAATATTATCTAAGTTCCCATTTTTTTTCATAAAGCAGGGTTTAAGACTTTAGCCCAGGCTGGTCTCAAACTTGTGGTAATCCTCCTGCCTCAGCCTCCTACATGCTAATATTATAGACAAAAACCACTGTTCATAATCCTTCAACTATACCATATTTTATAATTACATGCATTATGCTATATTTTCTGTTTTCTTTCTTTACCAGATGTGCATTATTTACTCACATGTACACACAAGTGCATGCGTGTACTCCTAGAGATACATTACACTTTGGAAAATAGATAGCTTTATTCTAAGTTACCTTTATATTCAGAACTTTATCTTAGCCAGCTTATCAATGTTTTCATTATCAGTGAATTATTCATGAGTGAGAAGGATATGAATGATAAATATACTATGGCAGGCAAGAGACTCCTAATGAAGGCTTAAATTCTATCTCTTGCAGAGAGACCTAACTGTATAGGAAGTTCAAATGTCAGAGATAGGGCAATGATTAATGTACATAGTTACAGTTTGGACTCATGTAAATTAGCCAGAAAACATGATTTAAATGTTTACGGTAGCCAGCTTAAAATTCTGCCTTGCCATCAAAAGAACAAAAAAGGTATAACACAAATTCTTAAGCTAACATGGCAATAATTTTGGTAAAGAATGTCAAATTAACATCTAAGTAATAAAGAATCACACTTTTACATGAAAGCATACATATGCTTCACAATGTCTACTATGAAATATCATGCCATCTACAGGACTAAGATAAATGTGCCTACATTTCTAGAAGATCAAGGGAAGAGATGCTATCAAGCAAATTTTGGTCTTTAGTATGCTTATCAAGTCTCTCAAAGGAGAATGTCCAAATTCTGTATAAGCTGAAAGTGGAAGTACATATTATGAACTAATAAAGCAATGAATTCTCAGGAGCTGCAGTCATGTTTAAACTGAGATAATTTTTACAAAGTATATGCCAAACTATTACATAATCAAATGATGCCATTTAAATGAGGAAGAGCTCGCCTCATTTCCTACTTTGTAGGGACAATTGAAAATGTTTGTTGGTTTCACTTAGGGAAGATTTTTAGGGCACAGCATAGAAGTCATCCACATTAAACACAAAGGTAGTCAGGTGGCAACAAAAAGATTCTACTAAGAATTCTGGCCAATTAAAATTAATTGGGTGGTGCACAGGGAGAAAGCTAAGGCTACAAGAAACAAAAACTGGTGGTTTATTACATAATGTCTCATATAAGTAGATAAGAGATCATAGACATAACTGTTTACTATGTTTTGCGCAGAGCTCAGTGTTCTTCTGAGTGATTAGGAGGAGACAATAAATCATCATTTTGCTGAACAACATAACCCATTTTTATAAATTACTAGAGTGCCTTTTAATGAGCCAGTGACTAAGTAGCAGTGGCAGTTTATAATAACTAATGTCTTTGAGAAAAGGTAGTATTGTGGTAATCCTATCTTAAATGTGGAAAAGACAACTAGAGCTAAATATTTGACAACCCCAAATATGTCATTATTTTCCAAGTGATGTTCTTTAAAAAAAGATTTATTTACTTTTACGTACATGTTTTGCCTGCATATATTTATATACGCCACATGCCTGGGTTACAGGTGGTTGTGAGCTGCTATGAGGATGCTGGGAACTGAACTTAGTTCCTCTACAAGAGTAGTAAGTGCTCTTAACTGCTAATTCACCTCTCTAGACCTGCTTATAAAATATATCAACTGATTATAAAACCACACTATGGACTTTAAAATAAAATTATAGTATGAACTTTAAAAGGCCATAGCATCAAATGACACAGTATAAGCAATGTGTTCATACTTTATAACTCTGCTTATGAAAATCTGTTGTATATGGTTTCTTAGGTAGCCTGGAAACATGTTAGTAGGTTGAATGACCACATCCTAATTTCCAGAATTTATAGATGTTTAAATGTTTAGAGAAAGAGGTTTTGCAGCTTTATTAAGTTAAAGATCTGGCAAAGAGGTAAATGGAATGTCTGCATGGACTGTAAATCTGGTAGTAAATGCCCTTACTAGATAAAGGTAGAGGGAGATCTTTGAGAAAAGGAGTGGGAGGCAGTGATTGGGTGATACACTGATGAAAAAAATCAACAAACAAAATCAATAAATGCCACCAGAAACTGAAAGAAGAATGGAATCTCTCCTAAAACCCCTAGAGTTCAGACTCGCTGATTTTGGACTTCTAGACTCCAGAACAGAGAATAATCCTCTATTATTTTACAAGTTACTACTTTGTGGTAATTTATTAACCAAGCCCTAGGAAGCTAATACATATACTTATCAAATAGAAGAGTAACTTAAAGATTACAGACAAGGAGAGCAGAGACTAATGACATCTGGCCCTTGTCCATGGTTCCAGAAATACTGAACCTCCAGGGACCAGGTACTTTGTTAAGTCTGGGGAAGCTCAAATTGCAGACTAACCAACCAACCTATACGCATTTTTCTTAAGCAAGTCAAAGGTAAATCCAACAGCTAGTACAGTTTTCCCTTCCCCCTTTTGAGAAAAACAGATGGCTTATGTGATAAAGCCCAATTCCAGCTTTATAAGTTAGTTATATTAAAACATGTCAGACCCAAGTTTTCTAGAGAAGCATTTTTACTCAAACCATAGTATAAAGTCTGGACTATTCTGATATATAAGTCAAATATTTCAAGCATGAGGCAATGCCAAAGAGGAGATAGATATGCAGGTTCAGCAGTCAGCTAGATATCTGCAAAGTGATAAATATATTTACTACACTTGTCTTATGAAACTATTTTTAATTAGAAAAGTTATTCTCAACATTTAAAAAATATGAACATAAAGAAAATAGCTAAAGGATTTCCTGATATATATATATATATATATATATATATATATGCATACATATATACATGCATACATGCATATTAAATGTATTTTCATAACGAAACTATAAAAGGATAAACTATGTGCAGGTGAGGCAAAGCAAAGGGAAGGGAATATCTTAGACTGTATCTTATTGCTATATAGTATTTGAGATTGACTCATTTAAAAAAACAGATTTATTTGGCTCATGGTTCTAGAATTTGGAAGTTCTAAGATGACAGCGCTTATATGTAGTGAGAGCCTTACTCCTGCAGCGTCCTAGGGTGGAAGGCAACAAGAGCCTGAGACAAAGATCAAGACAAGACCAAATCTGCATTTACAACAAATCCATTTTTATGAGAGGCAGAGGGAATCAAAAGCTGGATCTTTTAAAATGTATTTTGTTTTATAGTTTGATGTTTAAACTTAGAAAATGTTTTATACAGCTAAACATTTTTAAAGAAAGGAAAAAAGGTACTGTGATAAACTATCCGGATTGGTCTGTTGGTCTTACTACATACTAGTTTTCAGCAAGTTATCTAAATTCTCTTTCTCACTTTACTCACTTATAACATGTGTATAGTAACACTGTTCAAAAGTGTTGTTTTAAGAATTAAATAGATATATTTGTATAAAAGGCTCAGCATTGTATTGTGTTCACTGTGGTTGTTAATGAATATTTGATGGAATTATTTTAATAACACCATTAGTTTCAGCTTCCCTTCTAAAAGCAGTAAGAAGTATATAGCTGAGTTCTATCTAGTCAATCAAATAATTGTTGAGAAAGTGAGAAAGATGTGAGATGGTTGCTTAATGAACATGTGCATTGTTTGGCTCTAAAACCAGCAGGATTCCCAAGCAAGAGCCCTAGCAGGAATATGAACTAACATTCTATAAGTCACAGGTAATACAGAAACTTCATAAGAAAAACATGAACATTAGTTGCCAAGTTAAAGATTGTAAATTAAAGTTATATACTCTTTATAGATAATGAAGGTGAGAAGTTTTACAAGCTATTAATTGTGTGCCTATTTTAAATGCACTAGTGGTTTTCCCCAAAGTTCCAGAAACAAAATGGCTTTGTATTTACCAGATAACTGCTCATTTATGGTCAAAGAAGAGATTCACAAGCTAACATACAGTTCAGAAGCTATGCCAAGTCCAACACTGTGTATGCATCTGTCATCACAGATGCTTGTAGAAACAAAGGAGGCCTCACTATGAATCCAACTAGAATATCAATTCAGACAGACAGACAGAGAAAGAGATAGAGAGACACACAGAGAACAAATGCTGACAAGGATTTAGGAAAGGGAGACCTGTATATACTGCTGGTAGAAATATAAACTAGTCCAACCACTAAGGAAATCAGTATGGAGGTTCCTCTTAAAACTAAAATTAGAACTACTATATGATCCACTTATGCCACTCCTGGGAATATACTAAAAAGGAATCTAAGGTATCTAGTACCATCTTCTTGGTGCAGGACACTGTGCATGCATGCACACACACAAATAATAAAATAAATCTTTAATAAAAAAGAAAAAAATTAGGTAATCTGTAGAAAAATAGATGAAACTAGAGATGGTAGTCATATTAAGTGAAATAAGCTAGACTCAAAAAGACAAACATCCCATGTTTTCTTTCATATGTGGAGAATTTGGATTTAAAATATAATAACATAAGGCTGGGAATTAAGCTCAGTGGTAGAGCACTTGCCTAGCATGTGCAAGTCTCTGGGTTTGGGTTCTCAGGTCCGAAAAAAAAAAAGAATTACAAAAGTATAGTAACATGAAAAGTAGAAGGGATACTAACAGGAAAGAAACTAATGAGAAGGTAGAGGTAGAACTAAAAATGTAACGGGGTTGGCAACCATGAGCAAAGTGTAAGATATACATGTGTGAAGCTGTCATAATGAAACCACTATTTTGTGCACTCATTAAAAAAATCAAACAGCATGGGTCCTTAGGCCTATATGATGGAACATATCTGTAATCCCAGAATTCTGAATGTTTGAGGACAGCCTGGGTAACATAACCAATTCAAGACTAATGTGGGCTACAGTGTGAGACCCTTTCTCAATTCTTCCCCATCAAAATAAAAATAAAATACAAACAAACAAACAAAAAACAAGAGTATGAGTGCTTTGGAGGGGTTACTGGCTCAGGAAAAAAAAAATCCCTGCAAGACACACCCTTAAAACTCTCTATATAATTTTCAGAAGCTATATAAAAAACCTCTGAATCACATGTGAAAGTCATACAACTTTACTAAAACCTCTTTAACAGATAAATTGGGAGATGTATGCATAGCAACCTTGCTGACACAATATTAAAAAATAGCTATTAATGTAGCTAATTAAACCATAAAGAAAAAGAAAATTCATATTGTACTTCAATGACTGTCTTCCAGGGAAAAACAAAACATCATAATATTTGATGCCTCTTCCCCAGACCCTACCACCAAGTTAAAGCCTCTACTGATAGTAAGAGTGGCTAACAACTGGGAATGCTACCAGAGACAGGATCTCTGAAGACAAGCACAAAAGGACCCTAAGACCCTAAGTCAAGAAGGCAGACAAGAAGGTCACTAAAGAAAACTGAAATCTGTGGTGCTCAGAGTGATAACAAATTCAAACACAAGTATACACTTCCAGTAAGATAAAAAAATGCTGACACCACTTTAGAAAACAGCTGGATAGTTCTTCAAATGATTAAACAGAGTAACTGTATGACCCAAGAATTTAAGACAACTGAAAATACGTTAAGTCATAATAGCTAAAAATTAGAAACAACCAATGAATGAATAAACAAAATGTGGTTGTTTATACAATGTAGTATCATTTGGTTATAAAAATGAATGAGTTACTGGTATGTAGTACAACATGGGTTAACCTTGAAAACAGTATACTAAGTGAAAGAAACTAGACACAAAAACCACATACTGCATGATTCCACTTATAAGAAATGTCTAGAATAGGCAAAGCCAGAGATAGAAAGTGTCAGTGGTTTTTCAAGGGCCGGGAACAGGGAGACTGGGGAATTAACTGCTATGGGTTAAGGGGTCTCTTACAGGAGTGATGAAATAGTCTAAATTTAGACTGTGGTAAAGGATACATAACTGTAGATATACTAGAACCTATTTAATAATATACTTCAAATTGATAGCTGTATGTTATGAGGATTATATTTCAAGAAATATATTGAAAATTTTTGAGACAGAGTAGATGTGTCTCATGCAGTCCAGATTGATATCTAGCTCACTGTGTAGCAAGAGGATGACCATGAACTTCTGATTCTCTTGCCTCTACCTCCAGAGGGGATGGGATGCTAAGCAAATGTTCTATCAACTGAAGTACACCCCTAGACTACGTTTTATCTTTATAGGGTAACTAATATGGTATTAAAGGCTACCAACTGAGAAACCTTGATGTCTACTCCTATCTATTACCAGTAAGGAGTTCCCCTTGTCAAGGTGGTGTTAGTACAAACTAGCTAGATAGTGCAAGCTGTTATTACTGCATATCAGTAATATGGTACCCACCCCTTGCTACTACCACTCATCCTATTAGTTGAGGCAATAAGGTGAGTATTTCCATCCCTACCAAGTAGTAACAGAATTCCATGTCTCCTTGATAAATAGCAAAACTGAGAAGGGGAACCCAAGCATCCTGCCACTGGTAGAAACAGCAAAGTTTGGTCATATATTGTGTGCCCCAATATATTGTGTACCCTAATAAAACTTATCTGGGGTGAGGGAACAGAACAGCCACTAGATTAGACATAGAGGCCAGACAGTGGTGACACATACCCTTAGTCCTAGCATTCCGGAGGCAGAGATCCATCTGGTTAATTGTGAGTTCAAGGCCACACTGGAAACAGAGCCAGGCATGGTGGCACACACCTTTAATCCCAAGAAGAAATGGCAGAAAGCAGAAAGGTATATAAGACATGATGACTGGGAACTAGACACTTTTAAACTTTTAAGCAGCAGTTCAGCTGAGCTCTATTCCAGTGAGGACTCAGAGGCTTTTAGACTGAAGAAACAAGATCAGCTGAGGAGTTGGCGAGGTGAGGTTGGCTGTGACTTGTTCTCTCTGATTTTTCAGAAATTACCAATAACTGGCTCTGGATATTTTTATTAATAAGACAGTTTAGCAATTCATGATACATCTGGCTTACTGCAACGATTTGATAAAACGAAAGATTTAAATAGATCCAGTGTCTTATAACATAATAACAAAAAAGCCCAGAGTACAACAGAAAATTAGTTGCTATACTAAGAACTAGGAATGAGAATAGACAATTAATAGGCACCAACACCAAGATGACCAGAATGTTAGAATTACTGAACAAGAATTTTCAGGCATCCATGATAATTATGTTTCAATGAGAAATTGCAAACACTCTGGAATACAAAGTCTCAGCAAAGAAATAAAAGATAAACAAATGGAAATTTCAGAATGAATACAATAACCAAAATAACAAACTCTTGGGTCAAGCTCAACTAAAGTATGAAATCAGCAAAAGAAAGAACCAAGGCTGGGGATATGGCTTGGTGCAATGTCAAGACCTTAGTTTCAATTAGTATCACTGCTTAAAAAAACATACACAAAAAAGAACTAGTGAATAACAGAAATCAAGGGATCTCAGAGTACACAGTGAAGAAAATGAGAAGATCTTGAAGAATATGTGGAAAAGTAACAAAAGTAACGTAATTATTAAATTGCAAAAAAGAAATAAGGTGGAGCTTAACAAATATTGAAAAAATAATGTCTACAATTTCCCCAAACTTGGCAGATTATATGAATCACATATTCAGCACCACAAACAAAAAAATAAAAAGAAATCCATAAGGCTGGAGATATGGCTCCATGGTTAAGAGAACTTGCTGTTCTTTCAAAGGACCTAGGTTTGGTTCCCACCACTGGTAGTATATAATTGTCTGTATCTTCAGTTCCATGGGATCTGACACATTACTTTTACATTTCCATGGAACAATCAATCACCAAACCAAACCAAACAAACAAACCAAAAAACTCGAAACTATACTTTTGGCTATAAAACAAACTTCAATAAATATAAACTAAAGTTACACAGTCTTCTCTGACAAAAAGGACTCTTAACTAGAAATCAACATGGACATACCAAATTAAATAAAAATCACAAAAGGAAATTAAATATAAAAATTAACATGATTAGGTTAAAATGGCATTTAAAAGGAAATTTATAGCATTAAAATTATATATTGCAAAAAAAGAGGCTTGGAAATGTTGCTCAGTAGTAGACTCAATGCATTGGGTTTGAGCTTTAACACCATAAACAAAAAGGAAGAAAAATACATGTCTAATTAATAACTGAAACAAAGCCTCAGTTGTAGAGCACTGGCCTAATAACTTAAGTATCCATGCCAAAAAAAAAACAAAAACATCTAGAACAACAAAATAAACCTGAAGAAAATAGTATGAATAAGAATTGAAATTGATGGAATTGAAAAGAGAACACAGAGATGATTTTATTGATATAATGGACAATTTCAAAACTGCAAAAAAATGTAGAATAACAATCTAAAGTATAAAATAGGATGGGGATGTAATTTTTGGCAAAATCCAACACTCCTTCATGATTTTAAAAGTATTGGAGAGATCAGGGATACAAAGGACATACCTAAACATAATAAAGACAATTTACAGAAAGTCTACAGCCAACATCAAATTAAATGGAGAGAAACTCAAAGCAATTCCACTAATATCAGGAATAAGATAAGGCTGCCCACTCTTTCTATACCTATTCAATATAATATTTGAAGTTCTAACTAGAGCAATAAGACAATAAAAGGAAATCAAAGGGATACAAATTGGAAAGGAAGAAGTCAAAGTATTATTATTTGCATATTATATGATAGTATACAAAAGCAACCCCCAAAAATCTACCATGGAACTCCCACAGCAGATAAACACCTTTAGTGAAATGGATACATAAAAGATTAACTATAAAAAAAAAAAACCCAGTAGCCATCCTATACACAAATGAAAAACAGGCTGAGAAAGAAATCAGGGAAATAACACCCTTCACAACAGCCACAAAGAGTATAATATAAAATATCTTAGTGTAACTCTAACCAAGCAACTGAAAGACTTGTATGACAATAACATAAAGTCTTTGAAGAAAGAAATGGAAGAAGATATCAGAAAATTGGAAAATCTCCCATACTCATGATCAGTAGGATTAACACAATAAAAATGTCCATTCTACCAAAAGCAATCTATAGATTAAATGCAATCCTCATTAAAATTCTTTTTTTTGTTATTTACTATATTTGTGTTTTAATTTTACACATCAGCCATGGGTTCCACTGTCCTCCCCGCTCCCGCCTCTGTCCCCACTTTCCCCCTACTCCCTCCCCTCCATTCCCATCTCCTCCAGGGCAAAGACTCCCCTGGGGATTCATTTAAACCTGGTGGATTCAGTACAGGCAGGTCCAGTCCCCTTCTTCCAGGCTGAGCAAAGTGTCCCAGTGTAAGCCCAAGGTTCCAAACAGCCAGCTCATGCACTAAGGACAATTGAATAGCTTGAACTGTTTGGGAGGCACCCAGGCTGTGGGCCCCATTAAAATTCTAACACAATTCTTTACAGATCTTGAAAGAACAATACTCAACTTCACATGGAAAAACAAAAAAACAGGATGGCTAAGACAGTCCCGTATAAAAAAAAGAACTTCAGAAGGCATCACCATCACTGATTTCAAGCTCAACCACAGAGCTATAGCAGTAAACACTGCATGGTACTGGTATAGAAACAGACCAGTGGATCAATGGAATTGAATTGAAGACCCAGACATAAATCTGTATACCTACAGACACCTGATTTTTTACACAGAAGCCAAATTTATACAATGGCAAAAAGAAAGCATCTTCAACAAATGGTGCTGGTCTAACTGGATGTTAGAATGTAGAAGAATGCAAATAGATCCATATCTATCACCCTGCACAAAGCCAAATCTAAGTGGATCAAACACCTCAACATAAAACCAGATACACTGAACCTAATAGAAGAGAAAGCAGGGAAGAGCTTTGAATGCATTGGCACAGAAGACAACTTCCTGAACAGAACACCAATAGCTCAGGCATTAAGACTTACAATTAATAAATGGTACCTGATGAAACTAAAAAGCTTTTGTAAGGCAAAGGACACCATCAATTGGACAAAATGGCAGCCTACAGAATGGGAAAGTATCTTCAGCAACACCACATCAGACAGAGGGCTAATTTCCAAAATATATAAAGAACTCAAGAAACTAGACATCAACAAATGAAATAATCCAATTAAAAATGGGGTAGAGATCTAAACAGAGATTTATCAACAAAGGAATCTCAAATGACTGAGAAATACTTAAAGAAATGCTCAATATCCTTAGCCATCAGGGAACTGCAAATCAAAACAACTCTAAAATTCTATCTTACACCTGTCAGAATGGCTAAGATTAAAAACACAAGCGATAGCTAATGCTAGTGGGAGTGTAAACCTGTACAGCTACTTTGAAAATCAATATGATGGTTTCTCAGAAAACTGGGAATTGATCTAACTCAAGATCCAGATATACGATTCCTAGGCATATACCCAGTATCACTCAGCTATTAAAAACAATGTCATAATAAAATTTGCAGGCAAATGGATAGAACTAGAAAAAAAAATCAACCTTGTGGTGATATATTGTGTCCCCCAACATATTATGCAATCTAATAAAGCTTATCTGAGGATCAGAAAAAAAAGCCAGCCACTATAGTAAACATAGAAGTCAGGCAATGGTAGCACATGCCTTTAATCCCAGCATTCGGGAGGAAGAGCAATTTCCTGAATCTATAATTTATCATTATAGGGATGATATTTACTAGCTGATTCAAATGTAGATACCTTAGAACGAATGTTTGAAGAAGTAAAGAAAATTTTGCCTTGTTGGAGATTAAAAATTGTTCCTTAAAAGATACAAAGGAGAGTCTATTAAATTATTTATGATATAAAATAGGTCCAAAAAAACCTTAGACCCCAAAAGGTAAAAATTAGGAGAGATTGAGTACAGACTTTCAAAGATTATTCAGAGACATTTCTTATCTACGGACTGTTGTTGGGGTAAAAAATGATGAACTGAGTAATTTGTTCAAAACGTTAGAAGATGACAAGGACTTAAGTAATCCAAGAGAATTAACAGCTGAAAATGAGAGAGAAATTACTTTGGTGGAAAAGAAAATACAGGATGCACATGTGGATCTTGTGGAACCAAAGCTTTTATTTTGGTTATTTTACCCTCTAAGCATTCTCCTACAGGAATTTTAATGCAGAGGGAAGATACTATATTGGAATGGATATTTTTACCTAGTAAACAGAGTAAAAAATTAAAAACATTGTGGAAAAGATCTCTAACTCGATTTTGAAAGGAAAGTTGAGGCTTTGTCAATTAGCAGGAACAGACTCAGCAGAAATTGTCATACCTTTAACTAAGGATAACACTGACAAATTATGGTCAGAGAGTGAACCTTGGCAAAGAGATTGCAGTAATTTTTGGGGAGAGATTAACAGCATCTATCCCAAAAGTGATAGAATTCAATTTATAAAGAGAGCTGATTGGATTCTGCCTCACATTGTATGGGAAACACCATTATCTGGGGCCCCTACATTTTATACAGATGCAAACAAACAAGGAAACGCAGGTTGCAAATTAGAAAATTTAAGTAAAGTGGTTTAAAGACCTTTTAATTTGGTTCGAAAATTAGAATTGCATGCTATTCTGATGGTATTAATGGATTTTTTGGAACCTCTCAACATATTTACTGACTCTCAGTAGGTTGAAAGCGTGGTCTTACATATTGAGACTGCAGAATCTATCCTTGATGAGTTAGAATTAACTTTGTTATTTATTCAGTTACAAGATACAATCAGGAATAGGAAGCATCCCTTATATATAATTCACATCTGATCCCATACGGGTCTGCCAGGTAATGATGAGACTGATAAACTATTGATAGGAAATGTGCTGGAGGCCTCAGAATTTCATAGAAAAAAATATCATTTCAATAGTAAGGGTTTAAAAAAGGATTTTTCCATAACCTGGCAACAAGCCAAAAAAATTATAAAGAAATGTCCTACTTGTTCTTTTTACAATCAGACTCCATTACCAGCAGGATGTACCAAAGGGTACTCAGAGAAATGAAATCTGGCAGATGAATGTGTTTTACTTTGCAGAATTTGGAAAATTGAAGTATGTACACCACACCATTGATATCTGTTCAGGATTTCTGTGGGCAACTGCTCTGAGTTCTGAAAAGGCTGATTTTGTAATCATGCATTTGCTATTTGTTATGGCCATCATGGGTATACCTGCACAAATTAAAACTGACAATGCTCCAGCACATGTCTCTGGTAAAATGGAACAGTTTTTTTCTTATTACAATACAAAGCATATTACAGGTATACCACACAATCCTACAGGCCAAGCAGTCATAGAAAGATCAAAATGAACTCAAGAGGATATGCTATATAAACAGAAAGAGGTAACAAAACCCCCCCATAAATAGATTACATAATGCTCTATTAACTTTGGATTTTCTCAGTGCTAATGAGAAAGGAACAACAGCAGAGTAGAGACATTGGATAACAGAAAAAAAAATAACATAGAATTAAATCAGCCTATATACTTTAAAGATGTGCTGACCTCAGAATGGAAACCAGGATATGTATTACACTGGGGATGAAGCTTTGCTTTTGTTTCTACAGGAAAAGATAAGCTATGGATACCATCAAAATTGATAAAGGTTCAATTCAAACAAGAAAGACCTCTTGATTAGAAGGTAATAGTTCATGATAGTTCAGCTATCATGATCACTCAATTTAAATTAATTTATACAACTGTTTTTTTTTATTTAATAAGATATAACTTGTCAAAGGGGAACCTCCCCAAAGTTAGGGTTGGGGGATGGTTTTTGTTTTTGTCTTTCAGGAGAATGAAGGCTAAGGAATCAGAGGAACACTGGACAAATGAGACATTTGAAGAAAAAGGACAAATCATCCAGAAAAAATGTCCCAAGAAAAAGAGTAAACTAGCCTATTAGTATATCACATATAAAATTTTGTAAGTCTTCCTAAATGTTTGTTTCTCCTCTTCTCTACAGACACTTAACACAAATGGTCTTTATGTAGTTCCAGTTCAATTAAAAATTAAAGCTGGCTTTGGAGTTGGAGAATGGATCTCTCCTTCTCTAAACCCAAGCATGCTTGTTAAAGGAAAATGCAAAATCTCTGTATCATGTCAGAAGAACCATCTTCTGATATGGGACAGAACAAAAAAATTAAGGGACTATTCTATTGCCACTAATCTCAATTCTTTGATTCTATTTTAATTCTTTAAACTTTTCTTAAGGTATGAATTTTATGTCAAAATTTATAAGATTTATATATATATATATATATATGTATATATAACTTTTGTCATGATATTAATGGTCATATAGAGTACTAACTGATCCTAGAAAAAAAGGCTTCATCTAGCTTCCTGTACATGACTTCAGGTTTGAGTCTCTTATTAGTTTTCTGCAGGGAACCATGACCACACTTAACAGCAACTTTGAAGTCTCCAAAAAGATGATGGGGCCCCATAATGGTGATTCTATCAGGACAATGATAACACCACTAAGCTGACAGACACCATACAAAGATAGGCTTTGAACTACAAACTGCTCAGGACCATTTCAAGATGGCTAGCTGAGATGATCTAGCCTCACAGATGACTAAAGCAAGAACTTGAGACAAGCCCTTGCACTTTTGCATTATGTAGAGGCTAAACAAGAAATAATACAGAAATAATTCCAGAACCTGACAATTAACCCCAACATTTTCTTTTCAGAATCCCCTAAAGATGTCTTCACCCTCACACAGCAGGAAGTAATTTTAAGAAAATGACACCCACATCCCACGAGGTGGGGTGGGTGGTTTCTGGTCATTCAATGGGTTATGGATAATTGTCATTGTTTAGGATTGTTGGTTACAAGTTGTTAATTGATAATTATCAGAAAAAAGGCTAAACAAAGGAGATTAGATTTAGGGTTCTTGTGTGAAGAAAAAGAAAAAAAGAGGACACAGATATAAGATAAAAGGTAGATTATTCAATCTACTCTGAAAAAAAAGATAGAAATGATGGATAAAGGGTAGATTATTGAATCTACTCTGAAAAGAAAAAAAGAGGATATGGATATGATACAATATAAGGTAATTATTGAATCTACTCTGAAAAGAAAAAGAGTATATAGATATAGGATAAAAAGGTAGATTATTGAATCTACTTTTAGAAAGCAACTACTTGTTTTAAGTATTTTACATTGGAATAGACTTTTGTATAATATATACAAATTATGTATATTAATACAAATTTGAGATTTTGTTAGAAAATACTGTACATATATTTCTAATCTTGTTCAATGTATTGTACCTATACAGGTCATTTAACAATGTAATGCAAATTTCAGGTCCTTGAAAGTTATTATTACCAACTAATTAGGATATAAAGAAATAAAAGTTAGTAGTTAGTCATTACAATCAAACTTATATATTAGGTATGTTTTCAAGGTCAAACAGAGATATATTTTAGATAGACAGGTCATCTTCAAACATTTTAAAGATCTACAGAATATAGCATTTAAGATGTTTTAGTAACAGCTTTTTTTCTTTTTTTATGACAATGAGACATGTTTGTTCCTAGCAGTACCAATCTACTTCAGAGAAGATGATGGGCATTGAAGAAACTATTTATGGAAGTACTTTCTTTGTGGCAAAAGTTAACCACCGGGCAAGAAAATGCCATTGCCTTCATTGTAACAGTATGCTGTCCAAAACGGACAAGCAAGACACAAAAGAAAGGACTGCTGATCCTTGCCAAGACAAGGTAGGAAAGCTCTTTAGAAAATCCTGCTTCACAGCTGAGTCTGTCAGATATGCTAGGCCTGTAGGCCAAAGATGGGGTGCCCCAATGTTGCAGAGAAACCTTGGGTGACTGTCCAGGCAGCCAGTTGTTTCTGTCATAACTCAAAATTTTTTGGAAATAGCTTGTTTGACTTCCTGTTTAACTAGGTAATATTATTTCCTTCTCAGGTCTCTGAGGGAGTTGAAAGAGTAGATAGTTATAGTTTTCCTTGTTAAGAAATTCAGAAAAGAAATTCACTAAAGAGGTGTAAAGTGTATAAGTTTGAAAGACATCAAAAGATTCACAAAAATAGGATAGATAATAGAAATTTTTCTCTGAATTTGTCAAATTCAAATGGACTAGACATTTTTGACGTATTTATTGCCTTATATATTGTACTTATTTTATATAGTTTTTCTTACATTATTTATAATTTTTTATTTTAGACAAAAAAGGGGAGGCCGGGCATTGGTGGTGCTCGCCTTTAATCCCAGCACTTGGGAGGCAGAGGCAGGTGGATCTCTGTGAGTTCGAGGCCAGCCTGGGCTACCAAGTGAGTTCCAGGGCAGGCACAAAGCTACACAGAGAAACCCTGTCTCGAAAAACCAAAAAAAGGGGGGGGGGGAATGTGGTGATATATTTTTGTCCCCCAATGTATTGTGCACCCTACTAAAGTTTATCTGATGATCAGAGGAAAAAGCCAGCCACTATAGTAAACAGAAGTCAGGCAATGGTAGCATACGCCTTTAACCCTAGCATTTGGGAGGCAGAGATCCATCCAGATCTCTGTGAGTTCAAGGCCACACTGGGAACATAGCCAGGCGTGGTGGCACACACTTTGAATCCCAGCACTAACCATACAAGTCTGGAGGTCTGTACAGACAGACAAAAAGTGATATAGCTAGGTAGAGACAGGAAGTGAGATGCAGAACAGAAAAGCATATAGGCGTGGGTATACAGGAAATAGGTCTTTTTGGCTGAGGATTTCCAAGTGGTAAGAATGTGGCTGGCTTCTTTCTGCTTTTCTGATCTCTCAGGTTTTACCCCCAAATCTGGCTCTGAGTTTTTAATTAATAAGACTGTTTAGCAATTCATCTTACACAACCTGAGTGAGGTAACCCAGACCCAGAAAAACAGACATGGACTCCCTTGTAAGAAGATATTAGCTGTAAAGTAAAGGATAACCATGCTACAATCCACAGACCCAGAGAAGTTAAGTAACAAGGAGAGCTCGAAGGAAGATGTATAAAATCTCCCTGGGAAGGGGAAATAGAATAGACATTGCAGGTGGAGAGGGTGCGGTGAGGAAGGGGAAGAGGCAGGATCAAGTTGAGGGAGGTTGGAGTGAGAGAGTACTGGGAGAAACAACTGGAATTAGGAGACATTCTAGAGACAAGCTAGAAATCTAGTGCAATGGAAATTCCCAGTAATCTATGAGGGTGACCTTAGTTAAGATTCCCAGCAATGGGGTATATGGAACCTGAACCAATCATCTCCTGTAACCAAGCAAGACTTCCAGTGGAGGGATTGGGACATCAACCCAGCCACATAACCTTCAGCCTGTACTTTGTCCTGACTAAAAGATGTGCTGGGGCAAAGGTGGCACAGAAATTGTGGGAGTGGCCAACCAATGACTGGTCCAGCTTGAGACCTATGTTACAAAAGGGAGCCCACCCCTGACACTGCCTAGAGAGCCAGGACCTAGAGGCTGGATAGCCCAGAGACCTAGGATAGTACCAAACATGACTGGTTAAAAAAAGTCAATGAAATTATTCCTAATGATATTCTGCTATACTTGTAGATTGGTGCCTAGTCCAATTGTCATCAAAGAAACTTCATCCAGGAACTGATGAAAACAGATGCAGAGACCCATAGCCAAACATTAGGTGGACCTTGGGGAATCCTGCAGAAGAGGGGGAGGATTATGGGAACCAGAGGGTTCGAGGACACCACGAGAACATGGCCTACAGAATCAACTAACCTAGGTTGATAGGGGATCACAGAGACTGAACAACCAACCAGGGAGCCTGCATGGGACTGACCCTCTGCATATATGTTACAGTTGTGTAGCTTGGTCTTCTTCTGGGATTCCTAAGAGTAGGAACAGGGGCTGTCTCTGACTCTTTGTTTGCTTTTGGGACCCTTATCCTCATACTGGGTTGCTTTGTCCAGCCTTTAACTTGATACGCCATGTTTGGTTGATATCTATGGGAAGCCTTCCCTCTTCTGAATAGACATGGAGGAAGAGTGGATGAGGGGGCAGAGGGGATGTGAGGGAGCCTAGGAGGAGAGGAATGAGGAGAAACAGTGGCTGGTTGCAAATACATATAGAACTAAAAAAATTATGTAGGATTACAACCTAAAATATAAAGTAGGGTGGGGATGTAGCTCAATAATATAGTACTTGCCAACCATATACAAAGCATAGGTTCAATACTTAATACTTCTTAAAAAACCTAAATTATAAAGTAAATATATAAAGCCCATATTAAAATAATGTACATAATTAAAATTCATTTTCATTACTTATTCATTACGCATGGATGTGTGTGGATGTGGATGTGCCACACCTCAAGTGTCAGAGTAAGAGGACAACTTGCTGGAGTGGGTTCTCTACTTCTACTATATTGGGTTCTGGAGACAAAACTAGGTTGTCAAACTTGGCACCAAGTGCCTTTACCCAGTGAGCTATCTTATCAGCCCTATATTTTTTTAAGTCAGGGAGAAGATAAAAATTTCTACAGGATATTATCAAATATATTTGTTAATTCTTTCCTTCAGGAAGTGATTCCTTGCCTAATATTATCCCTGTATTTTAGTCTTAGTGAAAAGAACAAGAAAAAGGAAGGAAAAAAAACGAATGTTAATACTGGAGAAACCTCATGTTAATCAAATGATAATCCTTGATATAATGTGACAAGAAGGGCTCTTCATCCTGCTATATCATTCTCCCCAAACCTTAATTATAGTCTAATCATAAGACAAATACAGACAAACCTAGACTAGAGGAAATTCTATTAAACACTCAACAGTATTCTTAAATTTTTTTTTAAAGAGTTATTCTTATTATATGTATATGAGTGTTTTGTCTGCATATATGCATGTGTAGCACATGTGTGCCCACTGACTGTGTCAGATCCCCTGGAAGTGGAATTACAGATGGTTGTGAGTTGAACCTAAATTCTCTGGAAGAACAGCCAGTGTTCTTAATTGTGAGCCATCTTTCCAGTCCCCTCCAGTCCAGTTTTTGTGCATTATATTCCCTAAGTTTTTCCTGTATGGTAAACACTTATGAAAAATACCCTCACAGTCTACCAGGCCCACAAAGATCCCTGACAACAAAAGGAGATAAAACATGACTACTGAGAAAAGAAGAAATGCTCTCTGATGGATACACTTGAAAAATAATCCCCATCAGTTACTCTATTTCTGTTAGAATGAGTATAACCTATGACTTGCTTCTAACCATAGACTATGGCAAATGTTTTAGAATATAAAGCAATTTTTAAAGATATGTTGATGTCATTATCATTATTATGTCATATAAAATTTCATCTTAGCATATGAGAGAAAAAGATTCTCTTTGCTGCCTCTAAGAAACTGGCCCTGTTGTGAGAGAAGGCCAAATTGCAAGAAACTATAAAATCCTTTAGGAACTGAGTGCTTTCTGTCAAAAGACTACAGGAAAAACAAGGATCTCAAGTCTTTTAGCTTCAAGGAAAGGAATTCTGCCCATAAATTGAAAAGTAAATTCTTTTCTAATCCCTAGTGAGAACATCCCAGTAAGCAGAGATTGCAGCTCTGAAAGACTATGAACACAGAATCTAGTCACATTCAGTACAAACTCCTGACTCACAGAAACTGAGAAAATGTAAACTGTTTTAAGCCATTAATCTTGTGATTATTTGCAATGCAGAAACAGACAACTAATGCACTCTCTTCTTCCTTTCTAGCTACAGATGTTTATTCTTAGTGAAAATGAAGGAGCATAGGATCAAATTTTATAATTTAATTTCCACCAAGGAAAGTCTGTATGATCCAAGAAAGGCTAGTACAATTCTGATAGCTTGTTACTCTTGGGGCACATGACCAGCATCAGAGAAGTGAACTCTTTTTTTCTATTCTAGTAGTATTTCAAAAGGTGTTAGGACTTAGTCCTCCCCTCTCCACTCACAACCTCTTGAACCTATCCCTTCTTGCACCCTCTAAAGTAACTTTGCAACACTAAGGTATACGAGCTTGGGATCCTTCACAGATCTCCAAGTCTAACTCTCTTTGATTTCCTGGCTAGGGGAATCTATACTATAATGCTGGGAATTTATTCTTCAAATGAAATCAGTGTAAAAATTACCATTCTCATAAAGGAGAAAAGAAATGAAATATTTCTTGGAAGATAAGCAATCATCAGAAAATAGCCTATCTATCCACTGGTATATATTTCTTTGCACATTTTCAAATTCTGAGTATTGTAAGTATGTTGGCAAGAGATAGATACTAGTAAAGTGTAAAATTGAATATCTAATCTCACCTCAGCAGACTTCTTATGTTCCTTAGGATTTTTTGACTTTTTCCTATACATTGAGCTAGAAGTAAAGGAAGTGGAAGGACCTGCAAAAGATAATTAGAAAAAATACTGAAACACATTACCCACTACTCTAACTAAATGACAACTAACTAGATACATGAAAGACAGGAGACTAGAAATCTCATAATACAGAAGAAAGTATTCATTTGTACCGAAGAGAGAGTCTTGATGGAGTTTATTGTTTATTAGGGACCATCGAGACTACAAAAGCTTTAATAATGGCTATGAAGATTCAACTTGGTGTAATCATACCTCATAATATTTTGGAATAACCCAATTCATATTCTGCCTGGAGAAAACGATCTACCAACAAAACAAAACAATGTCCCCCCCCAAAAAATCCATAGAAAAACTAAGAATGTGGAACATTTAGCACTGTAGTTATAATCAAAATCAGGATTTACAGTTTATATTCTCAATACTTTTTTTTTCCTTTCTAGAGAAGTTCTATCAAAGCATTGGTAGACTTAGCTTTTGTTATAATTAAATTTAAAGTAAAAATCAAAGTATTGTATGACACATAAAACCAATTCTTCTACTTAATTTATACATTTCTAATGAAATTAAATGAAAAAAATGGATCTTGACCTTTCCTTCTCAGAAACATTTTAACTGCTGGAGGAAGCGCGAAACAGTTTATTCTTTAGTCAAAGAAGAGATCCTCAAGAGGCAAAGATACACAGGTTACTAGCTAGTTCTACTCACACTCATCTGAACTCTCACTGCTGCTGAGAGGTCTCTGACGTTTCATCATGGTGCATCCTGGGAAAAAGAACAAAACTGAGTGAAATGATCAATATACACTTGTCCTAGAGGTCAGTCAACACTGTCTCACATTGAGAGGCTGACATCAAATGTTAGAGACCAAGATTTCAGGAACCAAACACGAATCATGGAAAGTACTAGCTAAGCCAGAGAACAAGTCATAAGCCCACTGCCCTTCCCCAGAGCAGTAACACCTGTTTACTAACCGGAGGCTCCCAAAGATAAGAACATTCCACAGTCAGGTGCCATGGCAACCGAATGTAAAGAGCATTCCATGGTCAGGTAGCCTAGCAACAGAACAAATGGCCCCTGACCAGTGACCTTACAGACATCTTGCAGTTGCACGACCTGCATGTCTCCCACGTTCTGCACCCCTTCCACGTTCCTTCCCCTTCCCTTCTTCCTGCCCCTTCCCCTCCTATGCTATATAAGTCTTGTGGAGAGAAATAAGAAATAAGAAGATTGGCGGCTTGATCAAAATCTTGTCTTGCTGTCCGTCTCTTGTGTCCCCTGTCTCTCATTTGCTCCCACAGGTGGGTCGCCCCTGTTGAAACCCCGCTGGCCTAGATTATAATAGTGAGACCATCCCAATAAATCAATACCAAGTATGCCCAATGTTGAGTGAGGCCATAACATTAGTCCAAACTACAGACATTGCTGGCCAGAATCAAATTAAGGGGGTGTCAGTTACGTTATCTCCAGTCAGAGACCCCAATAAGAACATGAAAAGAAAAATCAGTCATGAAGACATAGCTTTCAAGGGCCTAGGCTGAAAGGCATAAAAAATAGATGGCTGAAGGAAGCACACCTAGCCTTTAAGAGAGAATGACCATGACCACATAGCCTTTCCTCTTGCCCCGTTTCCAAATAAGGAGCCTAATCTAAAATATCTCTATGTATACAGTGAAGTTTTTCTCATAAGAAGTTCCAATATTGTGAAGTTTTGGACTACATCTTCTTAATGCTTCAAGTGTCCTTCCCTGAGTGTTGCTAATAACAGATTAAAAGAACCATCACCTTTCTTGGAACACACTCACACTAGACTTAAGGAAGATACAAACACTTAAAATGAGAGAGTGGAACATCTAGCTTCAGGTCATGGTGTTAGTGGTATTGAACAGCAGGGTACAAATGGGTGATGCTGAGGAAGACAAGAAGATTTTTGTTCAGAAGTATGAGATTCAAGCATAAGATTGGCCCAAATCTCCATGGTCTGTTTGGGAGGAAGACAGGTTTGCTGGTTTCTCTTACACAGATGCCAACAAGAACAAAAGTATCACCCAGGGAGAGAATACACACTGATGGAGTATTTGGAGAATTTCAAAAGTATATACCTGAAACAAAAGTGATCCAGGGTTAAGAAGAAGGGAGAAAGGACAGACCTAATAGCTTATCCTAAAAAGGCTATTAATGAGTAACACCAATGTCTGATTTATTACAAAATGAACATCTCATGGCTTTTAATGTGTACCATAATTTAATGCATACACCAGAATTCAGATCATGAATGTCTAACAATGTTTTTCTTTTTGGACCGTCCTGATTTAAATAAAATTGACTTGCAGTAAAGTGGGTATGATCTTTCTAAAAACAACAATTTCAGTTGGCATAAATACTGTCACTGCATTCCCTTTCTCAAGATAGAGCTGGACCTAATTAGCAATGTTAAACTTTCCATAAAGATGGGGTGTTACCTCAAAAGCTACTGAAAAGTTTTATACTTAGATTTATATAATTGGCATTTGATTGTGTTTAAACACTAGGAAAATTCTCACTGTCTTTGAACAAAGCAGAAGTTACCTTTCAGTTTGCATTCTGTGGCCTGTTACAGACAATGGTTAAACATCAGGAAGCAATTGACTATTCTTAACAATGCCAACTAAATTAAAATTCCCTATGCCTTTTACTGCTGAGGGGCATTTTATTGTGGTTTATGTATAATATCAAGTAGAATGTTTAACACTTCTTTAAATTAAATTAAGATCATTAAAAAAACCCAGAAACTTAGACCCTTACTTTTAAATTCTTTATTATCTAAGACTAAGTTGTAATTCAGAATTGACTTAAATACACATTTAGAAACACACAAAACTGCAACTACTGTGTATGTGTGATTGGTAGTAGTACTCTTTGCAACTTTATTAGATGGAAAGATTAAAATAAAGGAGATAAGTAAGTTGTCAACAGTAAGAAATTAATTAAAAGCAATCACAGATCATGAATAGACAAAAACACTTAAAATAACAAAGGAAGTATTAAAAACAAAGTAGAATTGACTTTTGTCAGTTAAGGACTGACATTCTTTTATATGCCACAACAGAAAAAATATGCTAGTAAGAACTACAAGGGTTCTATAGATAAAGACCAAAGGTGCTGACTTCAAGCCACTCACAATCTACCAAGAAGGAAGAAATCCAAGTCTATGGCCACTACTGAGTAACCATGAGCAACAAGAGCCACAAGAGTGTATGTTAAAAGGCTTGCACAGTCCCACTTCTGGCATAACTGTATATGGAGCTCTGTGGACCCATTCCTTAATAAAACTGGCAAAGTTATTTCAATTAAAACCACAATAGCCAACCATCAGAAATCTCTAGAAATGGTCTTAAGGACATATAGCAAAGAAAGGAACTTCTATTCAGGACAATCTACTAAAACTCAGAAAGTAAATTAAGTAAATGACAATCTATGGCATTTGACCTCAATTCATTCCCTCTATTTCTCTAGCACTGACCTCATGCCAGACTAGTGCAGCTAATAACATAGGGCTTCCTCTTCCCCAAATGCCAGTTGAAGTCTTTCTTCCTAGGAGGAGCAGAACCATCAACAATGTTTATTCTGCCACCAGCTTCCTGCTGTTGAGGCAGTTTCAGGTGAGTAGGGATGAGAGGTAGTGTGGGGTAGACTGGGTTTTTTTCTACCTAGCCCTTAATCCTGGGATGGAGACAATGCCTTGCTGTGGTATCACTAAAAATACTGAGTCCTTGATTGTCTTGGTCCCAGCTTGAGGTGGTCAAGATTCTATGGGAAAGGCAAGCCCAATAGACCCAGAGATTTCATTTAGAAGGACATTGCTGTGACTCACAGATTATCCCCCGCTATGGAGAAAGGCAAGCCACAGAATAGAGGGCTCCAATTCTTCCCGAGTGGATATGACTTAATTTTCAGATGAGTATGACAAGCTCAAGCATAGATTGTCCAATATACCAAAGCAAACAAGAGGAAAAGAGGGGAGGGAAGAGACTCTTGGAATCAGAAGAAACCTCTCTCCACAGTGCTGGGATTTTATCCATGGCCCTGTACATGCTATGCAAGTACTCTACCACTGAGGTATACTTATTCCACCCCAAAAATCTCAAACACCAATTATCAGGAACTACCTTTCAAAGGACCACTAATTTGATCTGATCAGTTTGTGTAGCAAATTTATGCCCCAAGCAAGATGCTACTGAAAATAGCAGAATAGGGGCTCGAGTGATGGCTTGGTAGCTAAGAGCATTTCCTGCTCTTGTAGATAAGCTGGGTTTGGTTACCAGCATCCACATGACAGCTCACAAACATCTGTAACTCCACTTATAGGGGTTGTGATGCCTTCTGGTCTTTGTTGGCACGAGGCATACACATATACAGGCAAACTGATACATCTATAATAAAAATAAATGAATATTTTTTTAAAAAGCAGAACAGTTAGATATCCATTAGTGGAGTTTAAAAGTGAAATGTGGGGGGGGGGGGGGCTGGAGAGATGGCTCAGAGGTTAAGAACACTGGCTGCTCTTCCAGAGGTCCTGAGATCAATTCCCAGCAACCACATGGTAGGTCACAACCATCTGTAATGAGATCTGGTGCCCTCTTCTGGCCTGCAGTCATAATGCTTTAAATTAATCTTTTTTAAAAAACAAGTGAAATGTGGGGCTGTGTGTGGTGACACACATCTTTAATTCCAGCACTCTGGAGGCAGAGGCAGACTGATCTCTGTGGTGTTATTGTATTCCCCGAAATATTGTGCACCCTAATAAACTTATCTGGGGTTGGAGACAGAACAGCCACAATATAAAACATAGAGGATAGGCAGTGGTAGCACACACCTTTAATCCTAACATTCCAGAGGTAGAAATCCATCTGTTCAAGGATACAGCCAAGCATGGTGACTCATGCCTTTAATCCCAGGGAGTGATGGCAGAAAGAGAAAGACCAGAAACTAGAAGTATTTGGCTAGTTAAGCTTTTAGGCTTTGGAGCAGCAGTTCAGCTGAGATTCATTTTTTGTTTGTTTGTTTGTTTTGTTTTTCGAGACAGGGTTTCTCTGTGTAGCTTTGCACCTTTTTCCTGGAACTCACTTGGTAGCGAGGCTGGCCTCTAACTCACAGAGATCTGCCTGCCTCTGCCTCCCAAGTGCTGGGATTAAAGGCATGTGCCACCACCGCCTGGCAAGATTCATTCTGGATGAGGACTCAGAGGCTTCCAGTCTGAGGAAATAGGATCAGCTGAGGAACTGACGAGGTGAGGTAGATGTGGCTTGTTCTGCTTCTCTGATCTTCCAGCATTCACCCCAATAACTGTCCTCAGGTTTGCTTTTATTAATAAGAACTTTTAAGATTCCTGCTACAGATCTCTAGGACTTCAAGGCCAGCCTGGTCTACATAGTAAGTCCTAGGCCAGTCAAAGCTTAATAAGACCCTGTCTCAAGCAACCACCACAAAAATCAAAGAAAATGGAGTGCAGCTATAGAGGCAAAGAGACAAAGGAAGCCTTGTCAAAACCACCATCACCCCAGGGTGACTATGGACATATCAAAGACTGTACTTCTGAGGCTACATTAGAAGCTTTACACTGTAAGATAGGAGTCAGGGATTAGTAAATGAACTTCAATAAAATAATTCAGCTACTCACTAAAGAAGCAAGCAAGCAAATAACAAAGGTGGGTGTGTGGTACTCACTGTTATATTACTAAAAACATCCAGTTTCCAACAAAACTGGCAAGACATTCAAAGAAATAAGAAAGAATAACCAAACAATAACAAAAAAGTAAGCAACTGAAACTATCCAAGAAAGATTTAGTAGGCATAGACTCATACTACTTATGTAAATATTTTCAAAGAACTAAAGAAAACCATGATTAAAGAAGTAAAGCATGATGACAATGCTTTGATAAACAGAATTTCACTAAAGAAAGTATGAAACAGGACTAACTGAAAAAAATCTAGTGTTGTAAATTATAATAACTAGAAATGTAAAGAGCTCTAAGAGTAGATTTAAACTGACAGAAGAATCAGTGAACTGGGAATAGTTTCATAGATATTAGGCAAGCTGAAGAGCAGAGAGAAAAAGAGATGAAAATTGAATAGAGCTTTAGTGTAATGTGAGGTACTTATTATGTGCATTAACATATATGTAATGGGAATGCCAGGAGAAACACAGGAAAAGGAGAACACCCTCTCTGCCAAGAACTTCCCAAACTTAATGAAAAACATTAGTTTTCATATGCAGGAAATTGAACAAACTCCAATTAGGATAAATAAAAAGAAAACCACAAATACAAACAGAAAAATTGATAAAAGCTACCAAAAAAAACCAAACAAACAAACACCGAGAAAATCTTGGAAGAAGTCAGAAAAAAAAACTCCTCATGCACACCCCCCCAATAAGATCAATATGATTAATGACTTCTCATCATAAACAATAAAAATAAAAAAAACCAGTGGGCTAACAAGTTTAAGGTGCTCTGTGGTAATGGCTGCACATATCTGTGAAGTTATTAAAAATCATTGAATTGTATACTTAAGCAGGTAAACTATATGGTATATGTTTTATCACACAAATGCTGTTAAAGAAGAAAAAAAAAATTGCACCAAAAGTTGTATGTTGATCAAGCACGGCCTTGCAGTTTTTTCTTTAAACTTTTATTGATTCTTTGTGGATTTTCCATCATTCCTCCCAGTTCCAACCATCCCCCCTACCAAATCCACTCTCTGTCCTTGTTAACTTCCCCCCAAAACAAAATTCAAAAGAAAACTCAAAACCAAAGCATACAGACTAAAACAAAGCAAAACAAAACAAAGCAAGAAAAACAGAAACAAAACAAAAACAAAACAAAAAAGAGAAGAATCTCATCATGGAAGCTGTAGTGTGGCCCAGTGTGTCATACAATTCACCCTTTAGTCCTTTTATCTTCATTTGCAAGTGTTCACTGCCATGAGCCATTGGTCTAGTTTGAGGCCTCTTATCTATCAATCCTGGGGTTCTTCTTGGATATTCTCTTGTCCTGTGTCATGGAGGTCCTGCAGTTTTAGATCTGTAGGTTTGTTCCCTTTACATGCTCCAACAGTTTATACATGAGGTGGATGTTGGGGTGGGCCCACTCATAGCCCTGGGCTGGTCAGCCTGCCAGCTTTACCTCATTGTCACCACCCAGGAGAGCTCTCTGCCTTGGCCAGCGCACCCTATGCAGCCTGCAACAAGAAGTGGGGGCCAGTTCTCTTTTTCTCAGGGTCTCCAGTCCAGCTCACCCACACTTACACCGCTTTCTTGACCAGGAGAGGTGCAGGGCCCTCTCTCCCAATTGATGTAGGAGGTATATGGGGTCAGCTCTCCTGGTTCACCTGCATCCAGACAACAGGGTCAGCTCTAGTGTGCTACCCTGGCAGGATGCAGGTTCTGCTCTCCTGTGTGCTACAGCTGGTGAGGGGCAGGGCTAGTTCTCCCATTCTTGTGATCTAAGGGCCAGTCCTCATGCCCGCTATGGGTTGGAAGGGGTGGAGGGGAGGACAACTTTCCCTCGCAGAGGCCATCACATGGCAGATGAGTGTGTGTGGGGGGCAGGGTTAGCTCTGCTACTCTCACACCCTCAGGGCCAGCTCACCTTGAGTCCCCTAAACAGGGGCAACTCTAGCATAGTTGCACACCTTTAATCCCAGCATTCAGGAGGCAGAAGCAGGAGGATCTCTGTAAGTTTTAAGCCACCCTGGTCTACACAGTGAGTACCAGACCAGCCAAGGCTACATAGTGAGACTGTATCTTAATTAAATGAAAGGAAAGAAAAATTAATACTTAATTTAAAATCACAATCACAATGAATATGGAAATTCAAGTAGAAATAAAAATAATGTATTTTCTAATTATTCCATATTGAATGCACAATTTTGCTTGTGGGATCACTTCATTTGTACAACTACACAAGGATATTACACACACATTCTCTCTCTTATGTATCAATATGTGTGTGTGTGTGTGTGTGTGTGTGTGTGTGTGTGTGTGTATGTTATGGCCAAACATTTACAATCCTAATTATTTGTCAGGTTTGATAGTACATGCCTGTCATCCCACTGGGAGCTGGGAAGCTGAGCTACTTGGAAAGTTGAGCAAGGAGGTTTCCAAGTCCCAGGCCAGTCTGGGCTAAATGGCAAAACATTGTCTTAAAAGAATAAGCAAAAATTAAAAGCAGAAATAAGTTCATAGCCATTTAATAATGGGAGCTTTCCTAAAATATGTTAGTTTCCTAGTGTTACAGTAACAAATTACCATAAAGTTGGTGGCCTAAAACTATACACATTTATTTTTATGTTTCACTGAGTCAGAAATGTAGTCTGGCTTCACTGGGCTAAAATAAAATTTGCCAGCAGGGCTGCATCCCTTTCTAGAGGCCCTTTGGAGAATTTATTTCCTTGCCAAGTCCAGTTTCTAGAAGATTCATATTCACTTCATGGACCTCGGCCGTTTTTAAAGCAAACAATGCTACATCTCTCAAATAATAACTTCTATAATCAGATCTAGATCTCTTTTCCACTTTTTCACTTTCAAGACCCCTGCAATTACATTCAACCCCACCAAATAATCCAAGATGTCCCTTCTTTAAAACCACTGCTTAGCAACCTTAATTTTCCTTTGCCATATAGCCTAACATATTCCTGTTCTTAGACTGATATATTTTCTATCTTATTTTCAAAAGACTTCCCCACAAATATGCCCAATATATTTTAATAAAAGTATACAAAGAGTATTGGAATGGTACTAGAATGAGAACCTCAACCAAAGTCTAAGTTGTTATACAAATTTAATTCAAGATGTAATATACACTAAGGGTAAAATGGATAAAATATTTAGAAAACGCCTAAGAGGCCAATGAGATTGCATGGAATTAAAAGCAAAATAAAAAGCAAAAGAAACGAGAACGAGATAGTCTACAAAATGGGAGAAAATGTTTTCTTGCTATATAACTGACAAGGGATAGTTTAGGACTAGGTTTCTTTTTTTTTTCCATTGAAAATCCCCATTCCTGAGAAACTTTTATACAACCTCAGGTAGACAAATCAAACATTTGCTGATAACAAACTATAAGGAAACTTACTTTAAAGCCAACTCTTTGATATAAATATAGTAATCTTACTATTATTAAAGATTAAATTAAATTTGCATACTAATGAGTTGGGTATGTTTAATTTTTACATGAAGAATGGAATCTCAGCTGACTATTGATAATTAGACATGGAGAATCTTCAACATTTTCCAAACCTGATTATTTTAAAAAATACATTTTTGTGTGTATATGTGTGTGCAAGGGGGAAGAAGGAAAAGAAAGAGAGAGAATATGCCATGTGCACATGACCAAGTAGGCCTCAAATGGTGTGGTTTCTCCTGGAGCTGGAATTACAGGCAGTTGTGAGACACATGGTTGCTGGGAGAACTCTGATCCTCTGTAAGAGGACCTAGTATTCTTAATACTGCTGAGCCATCTCTCCTATCCCCCTTGATTGATATTTTGATTTTCTGTCAGTGCTAAGAGTGTCACTTCACACAAAGACACAGCAGAAATTGGCAGAAATATGTTTAGAACCATTTCAGAAATTGTCGAAAATTCTGTCTCCATACCAAGCCAAAATTCATTTAATATTTTTTGTGAAATTAAAGTCAAATCAAATAAATTTAAATAGCACCTTTTTAAAGACAGGACCTCATTATGTAATTCTAGCTGGCCTAGAACTTTGTATGAAGACCAAGCTGACCTAGAACTACCAAAGATCTACCTGGAGTACTGGGATTAAACACATCTGGCTTCAAGTAGCCATTAAAAAAAGATTTACCTATTATTATTATTTGTTTGTTTGTTTTCAATTCAACCTGGTGGATTCAGTACAGGCAGGTCCAGTCCCCTCCTTCCAGGCTGAGCATGTGTCCCTGTGTAAGACCAAGGTTCCAAACAGCCAGCTCATGCACTAAGGACAGGTCCTGGTCCCACAGCCTGGGTGCCTCACAAACTGTTCAAGCTATTCAATTGTCTCACTTATCCAGAGGGCCTGATCCAGTTGGGGGCGCCACAGCTTTTGGTTCATAATTCATGTGTTTCCATTAGTTTGGCTATTTGTCCCTGTGCTTTTCCAATCTTGGTCTCAACTCTTTTACAGTCCCTCCTCTTTCTCGACAATTGGACTCCTGGAGCTCCACCTGAGAACAGGAAGAAGCAAAGTGCTAGAGAGGTCCCCAGAAATCCACAATGATACATCCACTGTAGACTACTGGTTGAGAGAAAGCCTGATCTGACCTAGTCTGGTGATCAGATGGCCAAACACCCTAACTGTTGTGCTGGAACTCTCATCCAATAACTGATGGAAGTGGATGCAGAGATCCTCGGCCAGGCCCCAGGTGGAGCTCCAGGAGTCCAATTGTTTTGATTTTTTGAGACAGGGTTTCTCTCTGTAGTTTTGAGCCTTTCCTGGAACTCACTCTATAGCCCAGGCTGGCCTCGAACTCACAGAGATCCGCCTGCCTCTGCCTCCCGAGTGCTAGGATTAAAGGCGTGTGCCACCACCGCCCACCAATTGCTAATTTTTATAAAGGAAAATTATTGTATCTCTTCATATATAAATAATACAAGTGCATAAAAACTTTCTTTCCATATATATTTTTAAATCTAGTACTGTGTTCTGCAGATTGCAAAGCTGCTTTAAGGATGTGACCTTTCAATAAATTTTTAAAATTTATTTATTTTGTATGTATGAGTGTTTTTCCTGCAGGTATGTATGTGTACCACACCATGTGCATGCCTGGTGCCCATGGAGGTCAGGAAAAAGGTAACAAAGGATCCCCTGGAACTGAAGTTATGGATTATTGTGAACTACTATGATGGTGCTGAGATCTGAACTTAGGTCCTCTACAAGAGCAAACAGTGCTCTTAACTGCTGAGCCACCTCTCCAGCCCCTATGTGATTTTTCTTCTAATCCTCTATTTTATTGTTTTGTTTTATATGACTTTAAATGGCTTGTATTGTTTTTATATGATGATGTATATCAAAATTAGGAAAGACGAGGATGGCAGTTATATATTTGAGAGCCATTCTAGAAGTAAGCCATGATTTCAGTTGAAATACTTCAGAAAAGTTCAGTGAACAATTTTAATATTGATGTTTTGCCATTTTTCCAAAAAATTCAAAAATGTGAAAACCATAGCCTTGTCTTAGAAAATTTATTATAAGCTTTAAGAGTAAAATAAAAAAAAATTCTGTAAGCCAGAGTAACAAGGTGAGGAGTACAAGATACATTGAGTGATCACAGCCTAAAAAACTGTTGATGTGTGACAAGGCAATGAGAGTGGGTTTCAGAGTTAATCCTAAAATCAATCAAGGCAGATGTGTGAAGAGAAGGGGGATTGTTGTTTTAAGCTTATGCCCAGTCAGAGAGGCAAAGGGACAGTGAAATATGGAAGTTAACATACAAATTAGGACTAACTTGAAGAGCAGCACAAAAAAGAAAGGTTGAAAGGCAAATGAAAGGGTCTCAGAATCATGCTAATGTCAATTTAAAACATAAGAAACAATATTTTGCCTTCACAGCAGAGGTGCTAAGTTCGTATTACACATGAAAATCTTCTAGGGACATTATAAAAGTCCAAAACCACAATCTCTCCCCAGTGTTAGAAACTTCTATTTTAAATAACAATGACTTCTTTAATATAACCTTCCTTATTCTTGTTTTGGATTTATTTTACTCTTCTTTTTCTCGTTTCTTAAACTGAGAATTTAAGATTTTTCATCTTAGTCTTGCATCTTTTCATTGTATACCGGTGCTATGAATTTCCCTCTCAGCATTGATTTAAGTTACGTTCTACAATTTTGGTACACTGTATTTTCATTTTTATTCAGGTAATTGTAGTTAGTTTTTCTCCTTTTTCAAAAAAAAATATGGCTGGCTTTGAATTATAACATCCTGACTGTCTCTTGAGTACAGGGATTATAGGTACATGTGATCATTCCTGGCTCCTGGTTTTCTTTATCCTTTGCCACTTTTATCTCTAAAAACTACCTATAACATTATATTGGATGGAAATAGATTGAAGAGGTCTACTACATCTAGTCTATAACTGGAAGTTTGCTCCTCTTCATTCTTTTCAATTCCTGTCTAAATTTATTTATCCCAAAGTCTTGTATTTCCAAATTATTTTTGTCTCAGAGTGAAAAATTAACTATTATAAGAATAATCATATGACAAAGTACAGATTACTTACTTTCCCACATCTGTAAGATATTAATTTGGAAAAAAAGAAATTAATCAATTTACAATCTTAAAAGATTTTACTCACTGTACTCTCCTACAGCAAATAAATGGGCAATAAAATAAACCTGTAAGTTTGAAGGTAGCTGTAAGGCTGATTATCTAGTAAGATAAGGCAAATTGGTTGGCACTAAGGTGTATCTATTTTCTCTACAAATGATTAAGTATTCATCACATCTGGTATTCCAATACTTTGGGTACAGGGAGCTGTTTTTTCTAGTAGTTGCACTTTTTCAGTTTTCCTGCCTGGATTTTAGCCATTTTACTCTTTATTAGTATTTCAAAAGGTTAATAGATAAAATTAATGATGAATAACTTTTGAGACTGATTAAAGCTCTAGTCAGTTTTGTTATGCCACTTGTCAGTTCTAGAAAAGAAATGATCAACAACAAAGCTGAAAAGATTGACTAAAATGTGAGTTTCTGAGAATTAGTTGAGTTTAGTTGTTTTTGCTATTTACTCCTGTACACCTAAGAAGCTACATTTGTATACAGATAAACAGATAATACCTGAATCATTTGAGGCCAAACAGAAACAGTATTCTGAGGTGTTACATTTTGTTTTTGAGACAGTTTTACTTTGTAGCCCAGGCTGGTCTGGAATTCACTATATTGTCCAGGTTAGCCTTGAATTCACAGCAATTCTCCTGCATTAGTCTGAAGTTTTGATATTACAGGCGTGAGCCACCATGTCTGGGATGCAAAATGGCTTTAAACACTTATATAAGCAATCACTAATAGACCCAATATACAGACTACAGAGCATGGATGAATTCTTATTATGTCTTCATAAAAAAAAAAAAAAAAAAAAAGGAAAGGCTGGAGAGATGGCTCAGAGGTTAAGAGCACTGCTTGCTCTTCCAAAGGTCCTGAGTTCAATTCCCAGCAACCATCTGTAATGAAATATGGTGCCCTCTTCTGGCCTGCAGGGATATGTGCAGACAGAACACTGTATACATAATAAATAAATAAATCTTAAAAAAAAGGGGGGGTTGGGGATTTAGCTCAGTGGTAGAGTGCTTGCCTAGCAAGCACAAGGCCCTGGGTTCGGTCCTCAGCTCAAAAAAAAAAAAAATAGGCAAAGAAAATAAAATAGGATATTCCTCTATATGCTGTCTTTTCAGTGCTATTTTAGTTATTTCAGAACAATATTTTATAAAAAAATATGGATAAACATAAAACTCTCAAAATTATGAAAAAGAAACTCATTGTTGAGGTACAATTTGTAGAAAGTAAAAACCTTGTCAAAAGTGCTTATGAGCCTAGAGCACGGCAGATAGTTCATGGCAAAAATTTTCTGGACCTCATGTTTCAATGTTTTCTTATTTAAGATTGTTAAGTTTAGTTTTATCCCTCAAGATCAAAGGCAAATAAATTAACTTGGCCCAGTGATATAAGAGAACTCTGCAGAGCTGCCAGGGAAAAGAAAATCCATTCGTTTGCAATGTGTGATGGTTAACACTATCAACATGACCAGATCTAGAAACAGCTAGGAGACAAACCTCAGTGCATGTTTGCAAAGTAGTTTCTAGACTGGATTAGTTGAGGTGAGAATATCTACCATAAATGTGGGCAGCACCATTCCATGTGAGCTGAGCAGTAGCATTCCTCTCTGTTTCCTCAGTGTCAATACAATATGACTACAAGCCTCAAGTAGCTGGCATCATGACTTTCAGGCCATGATGGCCTATGACCTCAAACTGTGACCACAAATAAATGCTTTCTTAAGTTGCTTATTGTCAGGTGTTATTGTTTCATTGAGAAAAATAGTTAATATGTAGTTCGTTTTCTCTAATTTTTTTCATACAATATATTTGATCATGTTTTACATCTTCCCCAAGTCTTCTCCGCTCCTCCTCATCTTAACCATCCAGCTTTATGTTCTTTCTCCTTAAAAAAAACCCACAAAAACAAACAAAAACTAATAAGACAAAAATTCCAAAAACAAAACAAAAGCAACACTGAGGAAATACTGAGAACTGAGTAAAATCTCACAAAAGCATTCACCATTATCTTTCTAGACAGCTGACCAAAAGATAGCTTTTACTCAACTACTCCAATGGCTCACTACCTAAAAGGCAGTCTATTTTAAATTTAAAAGGCAGTCTATTTTAAATTTCAACAGCTCTAAATGAATGAATTATTTCATATGTACAGAAAGCTTATATTTTAACTTCCAAATTTTGCATCTATACTAATTTGATGGCTTATTTTCATTGTCAGCTTTACTAAATTTAGACTGACTTAGAAGACATACTCCTGGGAAATTTGTGAGAGTGGTTTATAAGAAGCTTAACTGAAGAGAGAAGACCCACCATTAATGTTGGCAGCACTATCTCATTGGCTGTGGACCCAGACTGAATAAAAAGGGAAAATGGAGAATGGAGGGCAGTGAGATACCTTTATTGGATCAAAGCATTTGTTGTGCTAGCCTGATGACCTGAGTTTGACTTTTGGAACTAATGATATGTAAGAACCAACTCCTCAACGCTGTTCTCTAGCCTCTACATGCATACCATGGCTTGCATGTGCTCATAATCATACACACAGGATGATGATGATAAATGTAAAATTTTAAAAAGGAGAACTGATCACCACCATTCATCTTTCATTGCTTCTTGAATGATCCATGTACTATAACTAATCACCTCATGCTAATGCCTCCAGGTCTTCAATGGCATAATGTAGCCACAAGTTGTGAGCAAAAATAAACACTTCCTTTATTATTATTATTATTATTATTATTATTATTATTATTATTATTGTTATTATTATTATTATTATTATTTTATAATTAATTTAACTTTACATATAAGTTCATGAGCTGGCTTTTTGGAACCTAGGGCCTATGCTAACACTTCCTTTTTTAAGTTGCTTTCTCTCAGGTACTTTGTCACAGCAACAAGTAAAGTAATACAGAACACTGGTACTTGGAGTGGTGCTGTTGCTATGATAAAACTATGTGGTTCAAGTGCCTTTTGAACTGGTTTGCAGGGAGAATGTACAAGAGTTTGAAGCTGTGAGCTAGAAAAGCACTAGAATACTGTAAGCAAACTTAATAGGCCCTCATGATGGGACTCTAAAAGACCAAAATGCCAAGAGAAATACACAATGGAGGCCTACTTCAATAGATTTTAGAAGAGAACAAGGATTCTACTGGAGACTTGGGCTAAAGGTCATTCTTGTTTCATTCTGGAATAAAAAATCTGGCTGCATTCTGTCCACATCCTAAAAACTTGAGTGACACTAAATTTAAAAAAAAGATGGACTAAAATGTTTGGTGAAAGAAATTTCAGGCAAACCTAACATCTAGGGAATGATATAGTTACTGCTCATTGATCATAGTCTGTATTATAGTGTTATGAGAGCAGCAATCCATGAAAAGCACGCAATTTAGTGAGAAAGAGGAACAAGTTTCAAGTCAGAGACAAGATAGGTCTAGAGAAATGAACCTTTAAAAAGAAACCTCACACTTTTTATCAGGACTATAGGAAAGGTACCCTGAAGTCTTAAGACTCCACCCACCAAAGACTCCAACTGGTAGAAATGCAAATTCAATGGAAAGAGAGAGGTGAGTTGCAAATGCCACTGAGGTAGGTTCTTGGTTCAAAAATAACTTCCTGTGAAGTGTTTTCCCAGTTTCAGCAGCCAAGGTTTTATACAGAGTCCATTACAACTGTTGTAGATGGAGGCCAGACTACATTATGATCTGGCAGCAGAATTTGGCAGTATAAACTACATGATGCTGATTTTTGCAGTCACCCAAAATACAAGAGTGAAGTGGTCATGGAGGTTTTCAAAGCTGCTGAGGCTAGGCATCATGTGGAAGAGTCAGATTCCAATCAAGGAAACCCTGAGAAATCACTGTAGAAACTGACACTGATGCCCAAATTGCAATGCAGATCATGGGACATGCACTGAGGATAGCTGCAGACAAAAAGTGGAGCTAAGTTACATGCGCTACAGGCAGAAGAACTGGAGGGGCAGGGCTTCCCAAGTCCATTGGCACACACATGATCACAAATTGCAGATGTTAGATATGGAGCTATAGGGTTTGATGTCCTGATGGGGTTCAGTCTTGCTTCAGGTCAATCTTTCCTTGCTAACCTCAAGTCCTCCCATTTGGAATGGTAGTGGTTTTACACATATGCAAAATGTAAGATTGAAGGGGTCACAGAAGCTTACACTAAAATTGTATCATTGTATACTAAAAGTGAGTTGTTTTGCTTATCTTAGTTAAGACTCTGCACTTAGACTTTGAACAATGTTTTGCTACGACTTTTAAAAGGAGTTTTGAGGACTTTAAAATATGGATTAAATATATTTTGCCATATGGATGAACCTGAGGCTTTAAGGACCCAAAGTGGAATGTTACCATTTTAAGTGATAGATCATTTAAAGTGACAAGGAAGAAGTGGACTTGTGATGGTTAATCTTTATGGTGAACTTGATTACTTAGAATCCTTAGAATATATACCTCTAGGCACATCAGTTTCCAGGTAAACATGGAAAAATCACATTGAACATGAGCCACACCATCCCATAAGCTGGTCTGATTTATCTTTGTTTACAGAGTGCAATATGACCCATTGTTCTATGCTCCTGCTGTTACAGCCAACAGCTGCTACTGCCATTGCCACCATGTATTCTCCACTATGACATTACAGCTATGAAGAAAGAAACTAATACTTGTATCTGTTAAGAAATCTATCTACTTTTATACCCAACTATTTTTTGACCATAATTCATTTTTCTCTAAGTAATATTCAATTGCTTTCTTTCCTTTCACTTGAAAAATGTTCTATAACCTGTATCCTCCTTTTCACTTATAGTCAGTCCTTTCTTCGCTTCTGTGACAGACTTCTTAAACAGGTCACCTATCTGCATGTTTCCCAACCCTTGTCTGTGTGCTACATCCCTCTTGAAACAACTCCTTTAGCTTCGAAAAGCTTTGTTCTGGTTTCCTATATTATCCTCTAACATACTTCCTCTGACTATTTTATAAATGATGGTAGCTCTCTGGAGTGCCTTATATTCTTGAGGCTCCTGAAACAGCTCCTTTTCTCCCCCTCCCTTTGGAGCTTTTTGTATAGTTTGAGATTTGGGAAAAAGAAAGAACAGTGGAAAAGAAAAGAAGGGTAAAGAATAAAAAAGCATGCATGAAAATTCCATAATGAAACCTTTATTTTATAGAACCAATATATATCTAAAAGAAAAATATTAGGAAATATTTAAAGAACAGAATAGAAAGGAAATAAAACCAGAAAAAAGTCCTGCCAACCAAATATATCAATGTAGAAGATTGATGTGACTATCTTTTCTACTGTCTCTTTCTCTTTTCCTAGTGTCAGTAACATTCCCATTTAGTTACAAAATCTAGAGAAATTTCTTTATGCTTTTTCTTTACTTCACTCAAACATCTTATCAATCATTTAATCTTAGCATTTCAACTGCTAAAATAATATTCTAAATCAACATTCCTTTCCCATCTCAGAAACCATTTTCTAAGTTTAGGACAGTCCCTCAATCTGAGAACACAACAGTAGCTTCCTGATTCAGAGTCTCATTGTCTTCAAATTTACACCCTTCTCACTTGCTATAGAGACTTATCTAAAATATAAATTGGACCACATTGCTTTGTTCTAAGACTTTAATAGGTGCCTTTTGTTCCTAAGGCCTTTACTAATATCCTTGTCAAGGCCAACACGGCCCTCCACAATTAACCTTCATCTAATTCTAGTTTGATCCCTCTCCATACTCTGCCTCAGTTTTATGCCAAACAATGCTAAACCTGTGTTCCCACTTCCATTCTTTATATGCTCAAACTATCCTTTCAAGCTTCTTCACAAAAAAAATACTTTTTTTTAAAAATTTTTGAAACCTCCTAAGATATAGAAAGTAGAGGGCCAGTGATAGGTTCTGCAAGAAAAAAACATTTGCTGCCAAGTGTGACAAACTGAGTTTGATCTCCGGGACCCACATTGAGATGGAAGGAGAGTACTGAGTACCACAAGTTATCCTCTGGCCTCTACAAGTGCACCTCTGTGGTACATGTTCATTCATTTTCTCTCTCTCTCTCTCTCTTTCTCTCTCTCTCTCTCTCTCTCTCGATAAATACATGAATGAATAAACCAATTAACAAATACCATCTTTTAAAAAAGAGAGCCGGGCGGTGGTGGCACACACCTGTAATCCCAGCACTCAGGAGGCAGAGGCAGGTGCATCTTTGTGAGTTCGAGGCCAACCTGGTCTACAGAGTGAGATCCAGGAAAGGCACAAAGCTATACAGAGAAACCCTGTCTTAAAAAACAAACAAAAAATAAAAATAAAAAAAGAGAAACTGTGGAGTTTTCTTGGCATATATACTTGAGCTACTGTTTGGCTTTATGGGGGGGGGTCTAACCATTTTTTAAAGAAGATTTATATTTTTTTGTATATGAGTGTTCTATTTGCATGTATGTCTGTATATCATGTGCATGCTAGGTGCTTAGGGAGGTCAGATGACATTGGATTCCCTGGAACTGGAGTTACAGATAGTTTTGAATCACCACATAGGTGCTGGGAATGGAACCTGGGTACTCTGCAAGAGTATCAAGTGCTCTTATCTGCTCAGCCATCTCTTTCCAGCTCCCAGCCTTTTGTTTTCTTAAAGATAGTGTCTGAATGTGTAGCTCTAGTTGGCCTCAAAACTTGTGTATCTAATGAATCTACCTCCCTAGCGCTGAGATTATATGTATATGATACCATATTCAGCTTTTATTTTCCTGGCTCATTTATTTCTTGTGAACTCTGGATTAGAGTCAAATGGCTGAAAAATCAAATAATAATAATTTGTAACACATAAATTTTGTTTAATTGCCATTTCAAGGTCCATAATTTTTCTTATTGGAATACAGCCATACCCATTAATTTATGCTACCTACTTATTGACTGTTGTATAAAAAAAAACCACTATAAAACTTAACAGGTCACCACTTTCTCACCTCACAAATCCTGTGGGTCAGGAAATCAGAAGAGACTAAGGATTGTTTTTTCTATGTGTAGAACTCCACAATGCATAGGACCTCAGTTGAGAAGATTCAAACAGATGGAATGAATCATCTAAGGTTTCTTCACTCATCTGGCACCTTTGACCAAGATAGCTGTATTCAGGCTGAAATTATCATCAGGGCATTTATATGATGCCTTTTTTCCTGGGTAGTGTATCAGTCATATTTTCTCATTGCTATGAGCAAAACATGAGCAGAAAGATTTATTTTGGTTCATAGTTTCAGTCATGACAAAGAGAGTTTGGGAGGGCAGAGAAACTCAATTTTGGGCATCCAAGAAAGTAGGTGGGGAGTAGGGGTAGGGAGATGGCAAGGGCAGGCCAGTAATAAGCCTAGAAGGAGAGAGACAGAGACAGAGACAGAGAGACAGACAGACATGAGGGCGGGGCTTGCTAACAAGCTTTCTCCTTTTCCCCCTACAGTCTATCAGAGTATTCAGCCTATGAGATAGTACTAATTATGTTCAGAGTAGGTCTTTCCACCTGATTTTTTCCTAGGCCCTTGTAAATCTGATCTAATAAATTATTAATATTAACCACCACAGGGGGAGGGCATGGGTCAAAACATTTTTGTGGTACCAGGGATGGTAAATGAAGAACCTCATGCACACTAGGCCAAGTGCTCTACCATTGAACTACACTTCCACCTCTAGTTAGACTTCTTATATGACAGCTCAAAAATGTTCCAATTAATAAGGCAGACTCAAGGCATTTTTAAATGTTACAGGAGGGACCAGGGATGTACCTCAGTGGTAGTATGATATGCATGTGCAAGGTTTGAGGTTCTATTTCCCCAGAACTATAAAAAAATAAAATAAAGATGTTATAGGAGTAACTTTTAAGAATCTAGAGAGATCTGGGTATGGTAACATATATCTATAAGCCAGCACTTAGGCAGCTGAGACAGGAGAATCAGAAATTAAAGCCAACCTGGACTACATAGTGAGATCCTGCTTCAAAACAAGAATAAATCTAGAAAGTAAAATGACCTCAGTTCTCTGCCTCCTCCTCCTCCTCCTCCTCCTCCTCCTCCTCCTCCTCCTCCTCTTCTTTCTCCTTCCTTCTTATTTTTTGGAGGAGGGGTGAAACAGGGTCTCATATAGCCAAATCTTGCCTCAAACTCCTGATCATACAGCCTCAACCACAAGTGCTGTGATCATAGTATTATGTCAATATGTCCAACTCTACCTTTTCTTTATTGGTGACTTTTCAAGGTAACTTTACAGTACTTTGACTCTAGGTTGCCTTCTGACTTGGTTAGAATAACAGAATATGTCAGAGGTATAGTATAAGTTCTAAGCCTAGGCCTCAAGAAGTCTTGCTGCTTCCCATTCTTATTAAATTTCCTAGACACACTATAAAAGCCAGGACTAATTGCTGTTAGATGAATGAATGACATGTAGCCTAGAGTTCCTACCCTTTATCTTTTTCCCAATTGTCAGACAGCCAACCTCAGAAGCAGCTCCCTGCTTTATTGTAGTTGATCATATGTATAACGGGGATTAGCTGAGAACAACATAACTGCTCAACTGAATCCAACCTACTTAATGGACCCACAGGTACCAACTACTCTTCTAACTAGTAATATAACATATCTAACTGACAGAACTCAGAAGACAGTTATTAATGATTACCTATGCCTACTATTGAGTTAATTTAGATACAAGCTAAACTTACAAAGTAGATATAGTTACTAGGATCCAATAAGGATGATGACATAGCTAATGCTATGGTTAAACACTTGGGTCAAAGAAGAAGCCTTTAGAGCAGTCACACAAATATGAAACGTTAGTCTATCATAGGCTTCTCATCCTATCTAATGCCAAGGCAGTCATATTTCCCTAGACCAAAGACAATGACACCTGCAACTAGCAGTTAACTAGACCATCAGCACTAACATCCAAATTTCTTATCTCAATAGTTTTAAGCTCCCCATGAAAACTCAGCATTGCCATTGGAATCCTCTTTTTTAGTTACAATCACACCCCTTTTCCAAGACTGCAGGCAGACCCTGCAGTCTCCACCCTCTGCCGCCACACCCATTTGACCGAGACCCCAGCCACTTCCTGAGACTCAGAGACCAGCCCCCAGCTCCCATCCGCCCCGGAACTCCCATCTGGACCAGAGCTCCCATCTGCCCTGGAACTCCTATCTGGACCAGAAAGACCCTCCAGTGGACATTACAACCTCAATGCCTTGCCCCCACACCCATCTGCTGGAGACCCCAGCCACTTCCGGAGACTTAGAGACCAGTGTCCAGCATTCCATCCTGCCCCGGAACTCCCATCTGGACCAGAGAGCCCCCAGCTACCATCTGCCCTGGAACTCCCATCTGGACCAGAGCTTCCATCCTGTCCCAGAACTCCCATCTGGACAAGTGGAGCAGCCATCTGGACAAGATAAGGAGACCCCAGGGACTTTCTGAGACTCAGAGTCCAGCGCCCCAGCTCCTATCCGGCCAGCACTCTCATCTGGACCAGAGCTCCCATTAGGCCCAGAGCTTCCATCTGGACCAGAGAGAGGCTCCCTAAATCTGTCAGCTCTCTCTGGACCAAGTACACTGATAAGACCAAGAACGAACCCAAGAGGAGATGGGCAGACGCCAAGGCAGAAGTACATACAACAAAATAAAGAGCAATAGAGCATTACCAGAACCTAGCCCTTCTCCAACAGCTAGACCTGAACATCACGGGAATGGAAGAAGAAGAAAACAACCTTATAAGTAACATCATGAAGAGGCTAGAGCCTTATATAGAAGAAATCACAAATAAAGTGGAGGAACAGACAAACAAAAAATGGGAAGAATGCTATAAAAAACTAGAGGAAAGGACAATTAAAGCAGAAGAAAACAATAAGTCCCTGAATGAAAATCATGAAAAAACAAGGGAAACAGTACAAGACCTGAAGAGGGAAACAGAAAAAATGAAGAAGACACTAGCAGAAGGAATGCTGGAAATAGAAAATCCGAGTAAACAAACAGGAACTTCAGATGCAAGTATAACCAACAGAATACAAGAGATGGAAGAGAGGATCTCTGGTGTTGAAGATACAGTAGAAGAAACAGATTCATCAGTCAAAGAAAACACTAAAACCAACAAAGTCATGACCCAAAATGTCCAAGAAATTTGGGACACCATGAAAAGACCAAACCTACGAATAATAGGGATAGAGGAAGAAGAATACCAACTCAAAGGCACAGAAAATATATTTAACAAGATCATAGAAGAGAACTTTCCCAACTTAAAGAAGGAAATGCCTATGAAGATAGAAGCCTATAGAACACCAAACAGAATAGACCCCCAAAAAAGTCCCCTTGCCACATAATAATTAAACAACTAAACGCACAGAATAAAGAAAGAATATTAAGGGCAGCAAAGGAAAAAGGCCAAGTGACTTATAAAGGCAAACCCATCAGAATAACACCTGGTTTCTCAATGGAGACTTTGAAAACCAAAGGATCTGGACAGATATAATGCAGACACTAAGAGAAGACCATGGATGCCAGCCTAGACTAATATACCCAGCAAAACTTTCAATCATCACAGATGGAGTGAACAAGACCTTCCAAGACAAAACCAGATTTAAACAATACTTATCCACAAACCCAGCCCTACAGAAAGCATTAGTTACAATCACCTTATTTCCATCAGCATTACCTTTCAATACACTCCAGTAAAGACAAGGTAAATACCAACTCAAAAGATTAATTATACACATGTAACCATGAAATATTTTTTATTCTCAAAACAAATATACCAAAACTCATTCATCCAATTACAAGCTGGTTTTTGAGAAAGCCTCTAGAGTAGCAAATGTTTATTATAGCAATATATTCTCTCTAAATACACAGGACAGTTTTTTTTTGGGGGGGGGGGATTTGCCTTCTGTTCCTTTGGCATAGTATTTCTTCAAATAAAGGTCAACAGAGGTATTTTCCCCTTAGAGAATGAATTTACGTTTTGGAAGCAATCAAGTGTTATTCCAAGTACATTCAAGTGACGATGCCATTGAGGTATGTGAAACCAGTTTTAATTAGAAACAAGGCAGGGAAACACATTTCAAGGCTGATTTATAATTTCAATTGTATAACTCAACTGTCATTAGCTATCAGGCTAAAATTTCAAATGAACACACACATACACAAAACAAGCAAGCAAACAAAATAAAACCTCAAATTCTGCATAGCTCAAAATACAAACTTTAAGTTTCTAAACTATGAATCTGAGGCACTTCACAATGTGGTCAAAGATAGCTTTTCATCTCACTTCCCTTATACAGTCTCCTCTTCTGTGACATTAAGTCCTTCACTGTGCCCCACTTTCATGTGTTGGTGCTTCTTTTTTAAAATTTTTTTAAAATTAATTTTATTTTATGTGTATGAGTGTGTGCCTGTATGCATGTATGTGTACCTCATGAGTGACTAGTGCCTGGGGTTAGGGATTTAGCTCAGTGGTAGAGCACTTGCCTAGCAAACGCAAGGCCCTGGGTTCGGTCCTCAGCTCCAGTAAAAAGAAAAAAAAAAGTAGAGTTCCAAAGACATTCTGAGTGGTAGAGTAAATAGCTAATTTCTAACACACATTTAAAGGATGAAGTTATGAAATGCTATGAAGCAACTAATTTGTAGTCATACCTAAGGATCAAACACTGAACAGAAATACTCCCTTCTACTTGGATGATGGATCACATTGTGTATAAAATATGGTAGATAGCATTGTATTTTAGACAGCAGGGTTTTAAAAATTCTGCCCTAGAGAATAGCTAAATTAAGAGCAAGTACTACTTTGATAAGAAATGGGCCTATAACAAATTATTTCAAAGAATAAAGATTCTAGAGCTTGGTTACTTTTCTATTGCTACCTGGGGAGGGAAAAGTCTATTTCAGCTTACACTTCCAGGAAACATCAGTGATAGAAGTCAGGAAAGGGGCTCAAGGCAAGAACCTCAAGACAGGATTTGATGCAGAGACCATGGAAGAATGCTGTTTACTGGCTTGCTTTCCTCAAGGCTTTCTCAGCCTGCTTTGTTATACACTCTAGGACCACATCCCAATGTTGTTATCACCTGTAATATGCTGAGCATTGCATTAATCACTAATCACTAATTAATAAAATGTACCATAGGCTTGCCACAGGACAATCTGGTGGGTTTATTTTCTCATCTGAGGTTCCTTCTCCCCAAATGACTCTAGCTTTTGTCAAGTTGACATAAAACTAGCCAGTACAGCTAGTAATCCCAGAATTTGGAAGGCTAATAGGTTCATAAGTTTGAGGTCAGCCTGAGCTATACAATGAGATCCCATCTCAAAAAGAAAAAAAAACTGAAAAAGAACTTTGGGAACTTTCCCCTTTTGGGTGAAACTAAAACCAACACAATAATAAATTGAGAATATTCTCAAAACATCGGTATGATGAAAAAAAAAAAATCACTATTGCTATAAGTCAAAATATTTGAGTATCAGCCATTTCATATGATTCAATATATTTCAGAATTTTGTTCACATACAAAAACAAGCAAAGAAAAGCTTCCTTCCTTTGGTTTTCTTCTTTCATCTCCAAAGTCCATTCTCACTCTAGAGAACTTAAATTCCTATGAACTTTTGAGGACAAATAACACACAGACTTTCTGAAAAGTACATTTTTTAAAATTCTTAGTTCAAAACTCCTAGTTTCCTTTAGGAGTTATATTCCACTTACCAGACTCAAGGTAATTGGTCTGTGGGTACCCAGAGATGTATCAGGTCTTTCAACCTACACCTCAAATTTCTAGGTCAAATCTGAGCATCATCTTCCCATATCCCATTTTCACACTACACATAGGCTATCACACAAAGAATTCTTGATGGCATTTAGTGCAAGAGGAAGTTACTGACAAAAAGGTACTCTATTGGTGTGCTTAGTGGAAGCTGGGGTTTATGTGTGCCAGATAGTCTAGGTTTTTTGTTATTTTTGTTTGGTTTTGTGTGTGATGTTGTTTTACTTTGTGTATGTTTTCTTGCTTTGTTTTTGTTTTTGATTTTCTGCCTCAGAGTTGCATGAAGTCATCTCTGGGTCTCTTCATAGAGGAGGGGAACCTTCAATGGACACTATATCCTGCAAATATGGCTGCAGTGGTGAGGCTGTTTGATGCCATCTTCATGGGTAGCTACAAAACCCTGTGAGGAATCACAGGTGCTTCAACTAACTGGCACACTCCCAGATCACAGTCACATGCTCAGAATGGAGATTCATTTTTTTTTTCAGAGCTGAGGACTGAACCCAGGGCCTTGCACTTGCTGGCAAGCGCTCTACCACTGAGCTAAATCCCCAACCCTGGAGATTCAATTTTAATCCTTCTGAGGCATCATTTCACAGATCATCCACTATACAAACATGTAATCAATGTAATGCTTTTGTGTGCTCATGGGGTTTTGAATTGCTAAATTTTCTGTACTGACATTTTAAGAACTTCCTGCACAGAAATTTTTAGTTACCCAAGACAAGTATAAATGCAGTCTCCTTTATGGTGAATGTTATTTCATGAAAAACACTGCATACATAATTTCAGCTTCAGTGGTCAGAAGGTCCTGTGCTTTTAAGGTATGTTAGAAATGTAAAACAGGGGTTGGGGATTTAGCTCAGTGGTAGAGCACTCGCCTGGCAAGTGCAAGGCCCTGGGTTCAATCCCCAGCTCAAAAGAACAAAAAATGTAAAACAGAGGCTGCAAAATTTTATCATCACACCTTTGTTCCCTCAGTACTCTGAAAGATTCTTTTAATAAGATCTTTCATCCAGTGTGTTTTATGTAGCCTTTCTCTATTTCCACAAGATTATTTCAGTATAATTATATTCTCCCTTAGGAAGTACCACCCCTAATACACAAAGAAAGAAGAAACAATGGTGTCAAACTGTACAAACAGAAATATTTCACTTTTATCAACTTAGAAATTATAAAAATTAAAACTGCCCAAACTATCATTTAAACATCAGGAATTCCCAGGTAACTGGTATAACATTCTTTGTTCATTTAGTGCTTTCCTAGGTTTTACTTTCAGAAACCAACAGACTTTGACAGTTGATAAAACCACAACCACCAAAAAAACAAGTCCAGAATGTTCCACTGTACACAGTTAATGATGCGTGTTTTTGCAGGTAGTAGCTTAGAAGTAAAGCCAAGGCATCTCACATGTTCCCTCCCTCTTACAGGGCCTAGAGAAGAAATCAATAAAGATTTGCTGAAGGAACATGGGTTAGAATTTGGGAAGCTTGGATGTTAGACTAAATTTCTAATTCATTAGCAAACCATTTTATTATAATGGCTTTTTTTTGGGTCTTAATCTGATGAAACAAACTCCCCTAGCAAAATTTCCTGATTCATGGGCATTTATTCTTTCCAAACTGTAGATCTATTTATAACACTTGGTGTAGCCCTTTTGCTCACTATGACTTTCTAAGAGTGGTGTAGTAGAACAGAGTATGACAAGTTTATGGCTAACATTGAATGCTCAGAGAATGAAGCAATGTCACCACCAGAGAGCCCCTTTCTCTACTCTGGTTCTTCACCAGGCTTATTTTCATCTTTAAAAAATATTTAAGCCAGGTGTGGTAATTCATGCTTTAATTCCAGCACTTTGAAACAGAGGTAAGTGGATCTTTGTGAGTTTGAGACCAGCCTGGTCTGCATAAAGAGTTCTAGGCCAACCAGGGTTACATAGTAAGAAACTGTCTCAGAAGAAAAATTCAACAAGCTGCACATGGTTGGTCCACACCTGTGATCCTAGCACTTGGAAGGTGGAGACAGGAGGACTGTGACTTCAGGCAAATTGGGGTTATACAGACTTCTGGACTAGCATGTGCTGTATAGCCATATTCTGTCCAAAACAAAACAAAAAACAAGAACCAAATTTTTTTTTTAGGGTGCCATGTAAAAGGTCCCTGTGACCATCTTCAGAGTCTGTGATTTACTAGGAAGTCTCACAGGGTTATATATATATATATATATATATATATATATATATATATATATATATATATATATATATATATAATCAGGGATATGATTTACTACAATGAAACAATACATGCACCATCATTATAGATAAAGAGCACATGTGAAGGCCAGGAGAGATGAGGCACAAGCTTCCAAGTGTCTTTTCCTACTATAGATACAGCAGACAATTTGTCCAGTAACATCTTACGACAACAAAAGTTGCCTACTAGTGAACCTCACTAAAGACTCAGAGCCCACATTTTATACTGGGGTAATCACACAGTTACCTTCTGACTCACATAAACCAAAATTCCAGACTCCAAGAAAGAAAACAGGAACTCAGCACAAACCACATGCCAGTACCAACACAGTTCAGGCACAATAAGCTACCTTTATTAATTCTAGGAATGAATAGCAGAACCCTCCTAAAAATCAGGTTCCCAGACAAAAAAGTCCAGGGCCAACCCTGTAAACATGCTCTTTCAAAAGAAAATGATACACTTTCTTTTGCAAAGCTGCCAATCATTATCCTAGCTGGGTACCCAGATGCCCATCTCAGACTTAAAAGGTATACAAAACTGGGACAGTACCCTGATCAGGAGACTAAAGGAACAAGAATGGAGAAACATCTACCCTTCCTAAGCATGGTAGCACATGTCCCAAATCTCTTGGCAGCAAGAAAAGGAAAGAGAGAGAAATGCCTATCCCCCTTCCTGATAGCAAGAAAGGGCAATAACTGCTTCCTGGGAAAGAGATAAAGCCAGAAACAGAACCAGGTTTGGACCCATAACAGATATTGTATGGTGCCTATGTTTAAATCCCAAGTGTGTTAACTTGGTTAGTTAACCAAACAAAGCTTTATCTTGGGAATTGAGTTATTCACATGGGCTGTGGCTATTAATCACTTTTATTCCTTGATTAAACTCTGTATGGCTTCCAAACCTCTTTCAGACCTATACAGCCCTGTCAGAGGTGGTACCAACCTTTTTTTTTTTTTTTAATTCCACCTGTGTTCATTCAGTCTCTGTGATCCAACAATTAGTGTTTCTTTTCAGTGCCTGCAGCATGGTCTTTTCTTCCCCCATAGCTTTGAATGTACTATCCTACTGTCTTACTCTGGACTGCTCATCATTATTCTACCTTACTAAACAGATCACTCTTACTCAGTTTTCAATTCAATCAACATTTCCTCAGGGCAGCCTTCTCTCACTTGCCTTAGAGAGGCTCAGAACCTTTGCCATTTGCTTTTCAGAGCCAGTAATTTGTCTTTTTTTTTAAATCACTGTGAGCACATTAGAGTGCATTTGTTTTTGTTTTTCGAGACAGGGTTTCTCTGTGTAGCTTTGCACCTTTCCTGGATCTCGCTTGGTAGCCCAGGCTGGCCTCGAACTCACAGAGATCCACCTGCCTCTGCCTCCCGAGTGCTGGGATTAAAGGCATGCGCCATCACCGCCCAGCTTAGAGTCCATTTTTAACATGCCTATACTTTAAAAAAGTAAGGATCATCTGTGTCATTCATGTTGCTAACTCTAGAGCCTAATACAGCACTCATTACATAATGAGTACTCAATAACTGTATGAACGAAAGATTAATGAGGACCTACTTAAAGTCCATGTGATCAGAATCTGAGTAACTTCCCTCTTCCCCCAAATGTATATAGATCTATCTCCTGGGTCTAAGACATAGGACCCAAGCTAGACCAGCAAGTTATCTTAAGGTTTATTTTTATTCATTTTTGGCAGTGCTGGGGGTAGAGACCAAGGCCTTATGCATGGTAGGCAAGTATTCCAACAGTGAGCTGCACCTCCAGCCACAACCTAGTATTTGAAGCAGTGGGAAAAAGGCACAGTATCTGATATATATATTTTGATTAGAAGAAAACTTAAATCAGAGGAAATAAAAATCAACAGTAGAAAATTCAGGGCTGCTCTGGGTACTGGATATAACAATTTACAAAAGCAGCAGCAATCTATGGCCTATTCATTTACTAGCAAACTGTTTTTTAAACTAATTTAAGTTAGAGTTTGACATGTGTTTCTAAAAGTCCAGTTATAAAACCTTCTAGAACTAGACATATAAGTTGGTACAAAGGACAAGAGAAAGCCTATCAGCAAATGTAATCTGTGATGACTCTAGCTACTAGTCCACAGAGTCCTTAATAGCTCCACAGATGAACAGGCTTGGTTATGGTATATGACAAAAAGATGAACTAGCTAGGTGTGATGGCACATACTTATAATCCTAGGAGTTGGTTAAGTGGTTATGGAGGATCACAAGTTCAAGCCAGGCCTCGGGTAATGAGCTCTAGACCATCCTGAATACAATGATACCCTGTCACAAAACAAGGAGGAGGAGAATAAAAGACAGGAAAAGGAAAAAGAGCCACTCTAGCTGGGAAGTACAGCAGGTATCCATGTTGGTATTAGTGGAATCTAAAATAGAAACAGGATCCCCAATAGGCTAATGAAAAAAAAAAAAGTAGTTGTTAGCAGCAAGTACAGGGTCTCTGAAAATAAGACACTCTGAACTTGTGGACTTATTTTTGTTCTAGCAATTCAATTTATTGAGGAAATTGCAGATATATTATATGAAGATGCAGCTAGCATGTCTCATAGGATTTTACTGTTGAGAAGATGAAGGACCCAAACTACAAACAGGTAACTTGAAAGGAATGTTGTGGGGTATGGAGTTTTGCTCTAATCTCACTTTAATTAAAACTCTGATCAGTGACCCATAGGAGGAATAATATAAATCAGAGGAAAGGAGAAAACTCAAAAGCCAATATTGTAAGTAGAAAAAGTATAGGACATATGGTAAAGTGACTGCAATTTTTCTATTTATTTATTTGTTTGATATTTATTTATTTATTGGTTTTTCAAGACAGCATTTGTGTGACCCTGGCTGTCCTGGAACTCAATCTGTAGACAAGGCTGGCCTTGAACTCACAGAGATCTACCTGCCTCTGCCTCCCAAGTGCTGGGATTAAAATCAAGCACCACAAATGCCTGGCTGACTACAAATTTTTTAAACATACAGTCTTTTTTAAAAAGATGATAGAAGTTCAGCTTTTTTTCACAAGTGAAAAAAAAAACTTTAATTACTAATTTTCCAGACAATTCTTGACTAGTCATACTAGTCTGAAATATTTGGACCCAAATTTCTCTGTGGTGAAATGCTGTGGAATGTTCTGTATGTCAAATGTGTTGCTCTGATTGGTTAGTAAATAAAACACTGATTGGCCAGTAGCCAGGCAGGAAGCATAGGCAGGAAAAGCAGAGAGGAAAATTCTGGGAAGTGGAAGGCTGAGGCAGAGAGACACTGCAAGCCGCCGTCATGACAAGCGAGATGTAAGGTACCAGTAGGCCACAAGCCACATGGCAAAGTATAGATTAATAGAAATGGGTTAATTTGCCCAGCCCTACAGAAAGCACTAGAAGGAAAATTCCAACCTAAGGAAGTTAGATACACCCACGAAAACACAGGCAATAGATAACACCACAGCAGTAAACCTCAAAGAAGAGAAGTATACACACACGACCACCAAAACATAAAAATAATAACAGGAACGAACAATCACTGGTCATTAATATCGCTTAATATCAATGGACTTAATTAATTCACCTATAAAAAGACACAGACTAACAGAATGGATACGAAAACAGGACCCATCTTGAATGAATATATGATATAAATATATGGATTGTAGCTGAAAAAGTTTTAGAGGGAAATTTATAGTACCAAATACTTTCAGGAAGAAAACATTTCAAATCCATAGTGTATCCTTAAACCTCAGGAAACTAGAAAAAGAAAAGCAAACAAACCCAAAATATACAGATTAAGGAAATCATTGAGATTTTTTAAAAAGTCAGTACAACTGAAAAACAATTAAGGAGAAAATTGATTTTTATCAATGAAACTAGACAGGTTGTTTGCAATAACCAACAAAATTGATAAATCTCTGGAGTGACTGAGAGGGAATATTTAAATTAGCAAAATCAAGAATGAAAGAGGTGATTATCACTTTTGATCTAATAGATACTTGGATGTCATGAATAATTTTATGTGTATATATATATATATATATATATATATATATATATATATATATTTAGCAAATAAACAGGTCAATTCCTTGAAAATCACAAATTACCAAAATTCATTAAGATGAAACATACAACCTGAAGAATATTCTGATACATATATATGGAATATATATGTGGAAATGTGTGTGTGTGTGTGTGTGTGTGTGTATGGAAATTGTATTTAAACCCTTTTTAAAAAAGATTCCTAGGCACAGATGTTTTCATTGGCCAATTCCAACAAATACTAAAGAATTAAAGCCAATTCTGCAAGATGAGGTTTTCTTTCCTAGATTACATTATAAAGTCCTGATACCAAACCCAGTCAAATACAATACAAAAAGAAAACTATAGCCTGGCAGTGGTGGCACATTCATTTAATCCCAGCACTTGGGAGGCAGAGGCAGGCTGATCTCTGAGATTGAGGACAGCCTGGACTACAAAGTGAGCTCCAGGATAGCCAGGACTGTTACACAGAGAAACTCTGTCTAGGAAAAAAAGGGAAGGAAATTATAGACCAATATCTCCCATAAATGTACATACAAACATCACAAGCAAAATGCTATCAAATCTAGTATTATTAATACACAAAATTATAACATTTTACAATTAAGTAGTACTTAGTTTAGGAATGCAGGTTCAATACTATTAATTTTCAGCATATCCAGTAAATTCCTCACCTGATTAAAATAATTTAAACATAAAAGACTGAAAAATGAAATAAAGGGAACTTGTTTTAAATTTTCTTATTGTTCTTAATTATGCATATTTATGTGGAGGGATGGAAAGGTAAGGTGCTTGCCAAGACTACAGTCCTTGGATGTCCTTGGAGCTAGAGTTTTAGGCAGGTGTGAGTCATCTGACTTGGGAGACAGGTCTTCTGCAAGAGTAGAACACTTTTAACAGTTGAGCCATCTCTCCAGTCAGCCCCTATATTCTGCATAAGGTTCCCATTAATCAACATATTAAAAGTCTTAGCCTATATAACTACATACAAAATGAAAGTATCCTTTTTTTTCTTTTCTTTTTTTTTTTGTTTCAGTACTAGAAACTGAATTTAGGACCCCAGTTAATGCTAGGCAAGTACTCTACTACTAAGATATATATCCATCCCTCTTTTAACCTTTTATGTTGAGACAGAGTTCCCTAGGTTGGCCATGAACTCACTCTGTAGTGAACTTATGATTTTCCTTATCAGCCTTCTGAGTAGCTGGAAGTATAGACCTGTACAACCAGGACTTAATATTACCATTTTTTCTTGATTGCTTTGAAAAACATCTCAGGGAGTGGTTTTTTTTTTAAATCTCCTATAATTAATAGCTTAATAATGTATAGAGACATAAAGATGGCACAAAAATAAAGCATATTTACATATACTTGCAATGAATAATCAGAAACTGAACTTTTGTTTTTAATTAACAACATTCAGTATCTTCAAAGAAAAAAACACTTGTGTATAAACCTAACAATGATTTATGAGATTTTTATGCAGAAAATACCAAACCAAAAAAGAGTATCTAAACAAATGGAGTAACATACTGTGTATTTAAGACTCAATATATTAAAGATTTTGATTCTGTACAAATATATTAAATTTAACTCAGTTCCAACAAACATTCCAACAGGAGTTCTGTAGATTTATAAATAAGCTGATTATAAAATGTATTAAGAATAAAAGCTAAAATAGTCATAAAAAAAGAATTAGAGACATCAGCTGGGTGTGGGTGGCACACACCTTTAACCCAGCATTCAGGAGGAAAAGGCAGGTGGATCTCTTATGAATTAAAGGCCAGCCTAGTTACACAGCTAGTTCCAGGCCAGCCAGGACCACATAGTCTCAAAGAACAAAACAAAAGTGAACTGGAGGAATCACATTAACTAAGTTTATCACTTACTTGCTACAATAATCAAGATGGGGGTACTAGCAAAGTGATTAAAAACACGGATCAATGGAACACAAGAGAAAAACCCAGAGACTGACCCACATAAACAGAGGCCACTCATTTTCCACAAAGAGAAAATAGCAATTCAAATACATCTACATGTACAAAACAGACTTTCACCAAAACCTGACATTACATAAAACACAAGATAAATCTAAGTATAAATGGAAAACTAAAATTTTAGAATACAGTACAGAATCCTCACAACTCAGAATTTAAAAGGTATTCTAACATTTGAGTGTAATACAAAAGCCTTTTTAAAGTGATAATTGAAAAAATGAAAAATTGGACTTTGTTAAAATTAAAAGTCTTAGCCAAGTGTGGGGATGTGCGATTATAATTCCAGACCAGGAATATGAGACAGGGTTATGACTATAAGACCAACTTAGGATGTATAACAAGATGCTGTCTCACCCCCACCCCTACCACTAAATTAAAATTTTGTTTAATAAACACCGTTAAATCAATGAAAAGCTATGCTACCAACACAGGGTGGATGGAGTAACTCAAAACCTTGTAGTAATTTGGATTTTTTAAAATTGGATTTTGAATCCAGGGCCTCCATGTATATGATAGGCAAGTATTCTGTCACTGAGCTACATCCCCAGCAAACCCCAAAACTCAATGAGAAAAGAATAAATAACTCCATTTAAAAACAGGCAAAATACTTGAACAAGTATTTCTAATATATATGACTAAAATTCTCTGGTGATCAAAGTGACAAATTTAAAATTAGCCCAACCTTGTATAAATTAGAAAGACTGGAGTAACATTCTTCATAGCTCTCTACATTCTGAGGCAGAAGTTGGCCCAATTGATTAGTTGTTTTTTTTTTTTTTTTCCAAAATCACAATATAAAACAGTAGTTTTGCCAGGCGTTGGTAACATACTCCCAGCACTTGGGAGGCAGTGGCAGGAAGATCTCTGTGAGTTTGAGGCCAGCCTGGCCTACAGAGAGAGTTCCAGGACAGCCAGGGGCTACACAGAGAAGCCCTGTCTTGAAAAACCCAAATACACAAAACAAAAACAAAAAAGACAAAAAAATAGGTTTTAAATTTTTGTTTTGTTAAAAAATGTTTTAAATAATCACCAGGGAAGAAAGTAGGCTGAGTTTTTCTTCTACTCCTGTCTCATATTGTCAATCATCTATGTCCTCCTTCACTCATGTTTTAAAACTTTGGTTCATACTTTTAAAATGGATGACTATGCTATATAGAATGTTAGTAGTTTAGGGCTGGAGAGATGGCTCAGCAGTAAGAGGACCCAGGTTTGATGTCCCACATAGGACAGTTCACAACCATCCTTAACTCCAGTTCTAGGGGGATGATACTCTCCACGCCTCTGCAGGTACTGCATACATGTGGTGCACAGACATGCATGCAAGCAAACCACCCTTACACATAAAGAAGAGGAAGTAGTAGTAGTAGTAGTAGTAGTAGTAGTAGTAGTAGTAGTAGTAGTAGTAGTAGTAAAATTCATACTTTGTTCTTTTTGTACAAATTTGATTCTTTTAGGAAGAACAGTTGATTGAAGACACAGCCAAGAGGGCACCAGAATGGACAGCCTGCAGTTGAGTTTAAATTTTTACTTTAAGATATTTATTTTATTCTTTTTTCAATAATGTTGTCTTAGTTTGGGTTTGTATTACTGTGATTAAAATCTCATGACATAAAGCAGCTTGGGGAGGGAAGCCAAGGGAATTCAAACAAGAGAAACCAAGACAGGAATTCAAACCAGGCAGAACGAATACAAAGGTCACTGGAGAGTACTGCTTACTGGCTTGCTCCTCAGGGCTTATTCAGCTTTGCTATTTTATAGAACCCAGGACCCAGGGGTGGCACCACCCACAGTGAGCAGGGCCCTCTTATATCAGTCATAAAACAAGACTATGTACCACAAGCGGCAAGCCTTTAATCCCAGCACTCAAGAGGTAGAGTCAGGCGGGATCTCTGTGAGTTCGAGGCCAGCCTGGTCTACAGAGTGCAGGCACCAAAACTACACAGAGAAATCCTGTCTCAAAAAAAAAAAAAAAGCAAAATGACTTTAGCTTGTGTCAAGTTTACATAAAACTAGCTAGTACATCTGTTAATCTAATTCAGAATATTTATAAATAGTTGAGATAGAGAAACATACTTTAACCTGCTATTTTTCTCATGATGTTTTAATTCTTTAATATTTAGTAGTCTTAAGCTTGAGATGGTGGTGAATACTAGTGTTCCTAGCATTAGAAGACTGAGACAGGAAGAGGCTGAGTTAGATGTCAGCCTGGGCTGCAGTGAGACTTTCTCAAAAATATTGAACAGTCTAGTAGATAAAAATTTTAATTAATATGGAAGACTCCACCACTCCTTTTCTTGATTCTATTTTTTTGAGCCCTTAAGGTACTAACAGGGCTCTGATCTTTTCTTTCATTCCTATAGCTGCAAATTAGTGACACTGAGTACTAGGGAAGCCTGCTTGCATTATAAGTTGGGAGAATTGGGGAACATAAGGCCAAGCACAGTACCCAAGAACACTGGGCATTTGTGGAATTTATTGATTTGATTATTTCCCCAGTACTGTGAAAAAGAAAATGTTAAAATAAGCCTGTTAGGAAAAGGGAGGTTTTATCATAAGCTGCAGTTTATTTTGCCAAAGCTATCAGATTTTTAAGATAGCAGATAGTTTAACAATTTTTATCACTACCATATAGTTATTTTATGACCATTACTAGCAAAAATAAATTGCAGAAATATTGCTTGACAGGAAAGAATGATCTCATGTGGGTCTTTCTTCTCTGGCTCTCCTAAAACAAAGGATTCTTAATGCACTTTCTCCAATTACAGAAACCTCTTTCCTTTTTTATGAGAGTAGTTGCAGAAAGTCTTTCTGTTAGTGTTATTGAGTACCTGCTGAAAGGGTACCCAATCTTCTTACTGTGAAATCCTCATTAGGTACAAGCATAATCAAAAAGTATTTCAAGGAGCTAGTATAAAATCAAAACTAGCAACTCAGATGGGCAAATTGGTGCAGACCCTGAAATCCTGACCTATACAGGGACCCCCTATCTCAAAACAAACATCCCCATTCCAAGGTACAGTAAAGAGACTTTGTGTGAGATGGAGTATGATCTACAGGCAATGCTGAAGGATATTTGGATATAAAAATATAACTGTCAAGGTTAAAAACACAAGTCACATGCAAATACCAGACAGATCAAATACTCATTTAGCTTAGTAAGAGAACTGACAGAATACAAAGAAGATTTAAAAAATATTTGAGTCTTGGTATATACAGGCACTGAAAATAAGAATGCTAGAAGAAGACGGTTAAAATAGATATAAAATGGTTATAATCTAAAGAAAGTTAATCTGAAGCCTCTGGGATTGCTTCTACCAAACAGTATCTTCTGTTTCTCTACCAGACTAACATCTGTAAGTTAATATGACTTAATAAATCTCCCTGGCCAACCAATGACTAGTCTAGTCTAAAACCCATGCCAAGAGACTAAGCTCATCCCTGACACTGCCTGGAGCACCAGGACCCAGAGCTGGATAGCCCAGAGACCTACGATAGAACCAAACATGACTAGAGAGGGAAAAAGTCAATGAATGTCTAACGATATTCTGCTATACTCATAGATTGATGCCTAGCCCAATTGTCATCAGAGAGGCTTCATCCAGCAATGGATGGAAACAGATGCAGATCCAAAGGTAAACATTAGGCAGAGTTCAGGGAATCCTGCAGAAGCGGAGGAGTAAGGATTGTAGGAGCCAGAGGGGTCAAGGACATCACAAGAAAACCTACAGAATCAAGTAACCTGGGATCATAGGGACTCACAGAGACTGAACCAACAACCAGGGAGCCTGCATGGGAGTGACCTAGGCCCTCTGCTTATATATTACAGTTGTGTAGCTTGTTCCTCTTGTAGGACTCCTAACAGTGGGAGCAGGGTCTATCTCTCACTCTTTTGCTGGCTTTTGGGATCTTACTCCTCATACTGGGTCACCTTGCCCAGCCTTAATACATGGGGAGGTGCTTAGTCTTACTGCAATTTGATATGCCATGTTTTGTTGATATCCATGGTAAACCTGCCCTTCCCTGAACAGAACAGAGGAGTAGTGGATTGGAGGGTGGGAACAGGAGGAAGGGGGAGGGGGAGACAGACACTGGGAGGAGAGGAGGGAGGGGAAACTACAGCAATCAATCGAAAATTTACTCCCATACCAGCAAGATGGCTCAGCAGGTAAAGGCACCTACTTATCTCCAAGTCTGACTTCAATTCACAGGACCAACATAGTGGAAGGAGAGTATCACTTCCCACAACTTCTCCTCTGACTTCCACATGTACATAGTGGCATGTGCATACACATGTGTATGTGCATATGCACAAATAAATAAATGTAATAATTTTTAGAAGTCTACTCCCCCATATTATAATTGAATGAAAATATCCTTAGGAAAATTAAGCCATCCACTTATCATTTTGTTTTGCTTTAAATAATTTCTGTTAATAAAGGAAGAATGGTTTATTTTATACCTGACTCTAAGCTTCTGAAAATAAAAGTCTGGTCCTAGGGGAATACCTTTTAGAATAATGTGGTTATGCTTATGTATATTTATTGTTCCATAGCATACTTAGATATTTTTATGGATATGTATGCATACTTTTCTTGTATATGTGCAAGTACACATGGACATTTATCCTAAGATAATCACTAAAAGCTTAAAAGTCACCTAGATACCTAAAGAATAATCACAAAACATTTGTGTGCAAAGAAGGAGGAAACTAGTACAAGAATAAAGGAAACTAACATTACTGAACACCTACTGTATGTGCAAGTTTATTTTTAAAGGGCCAAATTTAATTTCATGTAATAACATGTTAATTATACATTTTGCCATATTTAGTAAAATAAATGGATGTTTGCACAATTTCTTTGAACTATAACTTAATTAAAAATTATATATACTAAAATATATCCTTTTTAATGTACAGTTTGAGTTTTGACAAACATAAAGTTATAATCACTACAAACAAGATACAGAACAGTTCTGAGCATAGTTGACTTTAAAATGTCAATTAATCAACAACTATTCTTTAACAATTGATGCATCTAATAGCTAATGATTAGTCCTTCAGTTGCAATAAGGGGAGTGGGAAAAGGCAGAAGTTCACAGTTATTATGCTCACCAAACTTCCAATACAATGTTTCATATACATGAACCAGATAATGGAAAGAAACAGATAATCTACTAAGTAATAATTTGTGTGAGATGTGAATTCTAGTTTTGATATTACTGTCATATGACATTGAATGAGCAATTATCAATGATGATTTCTTACCTGAGCTTTGCTTTCCTACTTCATAACTGGAAAGATTATTCCAGACAATCTCTAAGGACTGTAGTAACTTTGAACACATGTGATTCAGGTATTGAGCATTCAGGGTGATGACAGAGGCTTGGGAAGGCTGGAAACAGCTTTATAGCACTGAAGTGTTCAATGGATTGACTCAAAAGGATTAGTAAACAATGATAAGTAGAAAGGATGTAACATGAAGCTGATGTAAAGAATAAATTGTCATGGGGCTATGACTGAGACAAATATATAGACACTGACCCAGAGGAGCAAAGTATAGGTGTTATTCTGGAAAAATATGTCAAGGCCAAACTTTAGATTGTTGTGAGTGCCAGGGAGAATCACAAGGACTGAGAAGCTTGAAGTAAAACAAAGACAGTGATTCACAACAATCTTTTAATGAAAACCTTCCATAGGCATGCCCTTTAAGACATTTAGGACAAACCGTACCCTTTCAGTTATTTATTGTAACAATCATATAAAATTTTAGTGGCCAAAATAAGACTCATTTTATTTGCTCATAACCCCATAGGTTAGCAATTTGGGCTACAATCAGCTAGATGGTTTTGCTAATCTTTTCTAGGGTCTCTCATGCAGTTACAGTAGCAAACTGGTTGGGATGGCCTCCTTCTTATCTAGTTGCCTATTTATTGGGTCTTTCTCTGTATCTTATTTCTTCCTTCAGCAAGCTAGCTGGAGCTTCACATTATTGCATTAGGATTTCCAGGGAACAAGGTTAAGTTCCCTACAATTAGCTTATATTATAGTGTATCAGCCAAAGCAAGTCAAAGATATGCCACAATGAAGGGGTAGGTAAACAGATTCCATCTTTTGACAGGAGTTACTGCAAAATCACACTGCAAAAGGGTGTGCTACACAGATGAAAAGACAGTGCATCCATTAAGTATTCTATCATACTGTCACATGTTAGTCATGAGTATTAAGCACATTTAGTCCCAGCTTCAGAGGTGGGAAGAACCACTGAGGTGAAAAAGATAAGCTCTGGAGGTACATCCAGGATGGAATAAACCATTATTACTTGTGCTTAGATGCTAATAAATACAAACTTAGATAAAATAGGTAGAGAAGTTGAACTTAGGAGGATGGCATTGAAATCATGTCAAGAAAGGGACTTAGATAGTTTCCCTAAAAAGCAGATGCTTACCTAAAGGGGCTAAAGAGCAGAAGAACAGTTTTTACAGGTTCATTTATTTAGTAGTATAAAAATTTGAAGATTTAAGTTAGTTATCCCAGTGCTAGCTGAATTTAGACTTATAACATGGATATATATATACACAAACATTATAAGAGGTTAACTCCTCCTCTAAGAGAGTCTTACTATGCAGCACACAGGTAGTGAATATCACTGAGTCCTTCTTCTCTCCCTTGTCCTCTTATGAGTGAGACAGTCTCACTATAAAGAGACTAAGCTGGCTTTAAACTCACATTCAGTATCCTGAATGCTGGTATTATAGGCATGTGCTATCACATCACATAAGAGATAAGTTTCATGTGAAACAAGTAGGATAGAGATGTTTACTAAATCTATCTATGTTTAAAAGATACCCAAATAACCAATTACACAATGGACAACAATTCCAGCACTAATCCTAACACTTAGGAGACAGAAGCAGGTGAGTCTGAGGCCAGGTTGGTCTACATAATGAGCTCCAGAAAAGCCAGAGTTACATAGTGAGACCCTGTCTCAACCATGCCCACACATAAAAGACAAGTGCTGGAGAGATGGCTCTTGTAGAGGACCTGGATTCAGTTCCCAGCATCCACAGGAGCACTTCACAACCACCTGTAACTTCAGTTACAGGGATTCAATACCCTCTTCTGGCCTCTGTGGGTACTGCATGTACATGATGCACATGCATACATTCAGTTTGGTTATTAATTAAAAAGGAAGCAGCAATTTTCCTCCATATTTTTGAAAAATAAGATGTAGAAACTTTAGTGTCTCATAATCTTCAAATAGCAATTTAGTTGTATGCCTGCAAGTAATACATATATAAATTAATTAAGGATAAGAAGTATGACATTTAGGTGCCATAGTAAATAGAAAAAAATAAAATTTAACGTAAGTCTGAACATCAATTAGATGGTACACAGGAGAGTGGAATGAATCTCAGGCAGTGTGTAATGGGAGGTCTTTTGCTGACATAGTATTTGGAAGATAAGATTGGCAAGGCAACAAAAGAAGGGTATTTCAGCTGTGAGGAAAGGTTCAGGGTGTGTGAATATGAAAATGAGAGTTGGCTTACTGGTAATGCAGAGGAGAAGAGACAGTAAAAAAAACAGTTCAAAGGTGACATCTATGAAGGACTATTTGAGACTTATTTCACCTAGTTCTCCTGAAATCTGAAGCAGGAAAGAAGTATTTGCAGTTGAAGTTATTACAAAACTGAACAGACAAGAAAAAAAATATTTAAGTTCCTTGTTCCATATACTGTATTACAGCCATTGCTTGGTGAATTAACAGGTGGAGAAAATTCTCCAGGAGAGATACATCTGCTTTGTCCTTGGTGCTATTCAGACTTAGCCAGACCATACTACACAAAAGCCATGGGGGTGGAGGCGGGATAGTGATTTCTGTTGCATATTCTAATTATACAATATTATAGGGAGATATTTGAGTGGGCATGCAAAATTTTTAAATTTTTTTCATTATGTCCCTCAAAATTGAAGATATTTCCTCTAAATATGTTTTTTAATGTAACACTTGAGAAATCATAGATGTTTCAATCATGTTGTGAGGACTCCGAGAAGACAGGCTATGTCAGTGCCAACAGTATTTTGAAAAATTATAGGATTTGTGGCTATAGCTCAGCTGTAGAAAACATGTTTAGCATACTTAAGGCCTTGGGTTTATATTAAGAGAAAGTTATAAAGTTCAATAATTTCTAAATGGCTTATTTTCTGGGGAAGGTACTCGTTTATAACTCGATAAATGCTTTACCTAGATTTCCTGTATAGACAGTATGGTTTAATGAGTGTTAGTTAATTCTGAGCTATTTTCATAGCTTCTTGTATAAAATATGGCAATACACTCAGTTTTTGGTGAACATGATTCTTCCATGTTGAGAATATAAATGAAACCACCAAAACTTGCCATTTGATTCAACCCCTGGCTGTTACACAGACCTCTCATACATCCATATTTACTATGGAAGTTTTAAAATTTTTTCTTACATATTTTGAAGAGATAACTACCAAGAATACCACAGATTAGTTATGCATGCTTCAACTAATCAGACAAATGTTTCTGACAAAAAAAATTCTATTAAGCATAATAATGACTCAGTGTACTAATACTGTTCAGTCTTTTATCCTTAATATGCTATTTATTTCATACAATAATCCTAGATATTATTCATTTTACAACTAAGAGACACAGAGAAATTAAATTCATTCAAGGTTGTACAGCTAACAATGAAAAAAGCAGGATCCAAACATGGGTTTCTGCCATTCTATTTCATCATTCAAATTCTAGTTAACTAGTTATTGTGAACTATAGTATAATTCTAACAATCTCATTCCCATAAATAAAATACAAACTTACATGCACACAAATACATGCTTGTGAATTTTTACAGCAGCTCTACTCATAATCACCAAAACTCAAAAGTAATTCATCTAACCTTCCATGTAGAACGACTAAAAAAAATGTGATATATCTGTACCATGGACTACTATGCAGCAAATACAAAGGAAACAAAAATATTAACATAACAATTTGAATGATGTGAGTTCTCAAAAGTATTATGCTGAGTGAAAACACAAGATTCACAAGATGACATTCATTTTATGTTAAAATGACAAAATTATAATGATGGAATACAAATTAATGGCATCCAGATATTAAAGTAGGAAAGTCCTGTGATTAAGAAGCTAGCATAAAATAATTTTCTGGGGTAAAGGAAGCCTTCTGTACTTAGATTGAGGTGGTGGCTATATGAAAGTATACATGTTAAAATCCACAGAAATTCATACAACCCCCAGAATTTCCATTTAGCTTTATAAATGTTAAAGATATTATGTCATCTTTTTGATTAGTACTAATTGTTGTACTTCCTATTTTCTATATCCATTTACTAGAACTCTACCTACCACTAACAAAAGGATTTAATATTAAAATAGATTAGAATGTATACATTTTAGAAATTACAATATCCTTTTCATCACAGAATTTTTATTGTCTTTGGAGACCCATTACTCTACTTACCAAGACAGGCCTGTATTAGACTCAAAATCTAATGTCTTATTCATAACACAATGTGCAACCAACCAATGTTTGCTAAACTGACTTGCTCTGGCAATGTGGAGGAAAGTGACAAACACATGGTCATTATCAAAATCTAATCTAGACAGACTAAATCTTGCTCTAATTTCTAATTAAACAATTACTAAGTTGTTAAAGATATGCTCAATAATTATAAGGCATACATAGAATTTTGAAAGAAAGCAGACAGATAGCATACTACTAGTGGTACAGAGGTTTTTAAAGCCTAAAATAGGCAGAATCCAAGTAACAATGCATTACTCCATGCTCTCTAATCATAAAATTCAATGGGTTAAGTAAAAGAGATATAAAGAAAGAGATATGTATTGGCTTTCTAGATATGTGATGTCTTGCATTAGGTAACTTACTACAGTGATCGCATTTCAGCTCAGATATGTAAAGCTTTCAGAGGCCATCATTCTACTCTTAAAACAAAAAAAGCTTGCTAAACTGAAGAGCGATCTGGCAGGGAAGTGAAGTTGCTGGACAAACTACCTCATATCCCAAAATACCAGGAACCTGCAGAGAGACACTGGGTTGGGCACAAAAGCCTGTAGGAATTTTGAACTAGAAATTCTATGATTAGCCATAGTGTGAAGCTTCTGTGTTCCATAGAGAAGTTTCTACCCTTTAAAAAAGCCTTTCTGGGGGCTGGAGAGATGGCTCAGTGGTTAAGAGCACTGACTACTCTTCCAGAGGTCCTGAGTTCAATTCCCAGCAACCACATGGTGGCTCACAACCATCTGTAATGAGATCTGGTGCCCTTTTCTGGCCTGTAAGGACACATTCAGACAGAGCACTGTATACATAATAAATAAATAAATCTTTTTTAAAAAGGGGGGGCTGGAGAGGTGGCTCAGAGGTTAAGAGCACTGGCTGCTCTTCCAGGTCTCGAGTTCAATCCCTGGCAACCACATGGTGGCTCACAACCATCTATAATGAGATCTAGTGCCCTCTTCTGGAATGTAGACAGAACACTCTATGTGTTGTAATAAATAAATAAATCTTTTTTTAAAGATTTATTTATTTATTATGTATACAGTGTTCTGTCTGCACATACCCCTAAACACCAGAAGAGGGCACCAGATCTCATTACAGATGGTTGTGAGCCACCATGTGGTTGCCGGGGATTGAACTCAGGAACTTTGGAAGAGCAAGCAGTGCTCTTAACCTCTGAGCCATCTCTCCAGTCCCAATAAATCTTAAAAAAAAAAAAAAAAAAAAAAAGCAAGCTTTTCCTACAGGAATCCCACCAGGCTCTCATAGTGAAGACCAAGAAAAATCTAAGAGAAAGCTCCTATAGTGCTACCTGGCTGGCTGGATGACTACAACAGTCCACTGTGAAACTCACTAAGACCACCTCTCATCTTTAGTACAGAATAAAGGGATAAATCCTCAGGGAGGAGGACATTAGTATACCCAATGGGGTGTGGTAAGGGGTAGGAAGGAAGAGAAAGAAGCCCTACACAAGAAGAATGAATAGAAAACCTTGCTAGTACACACTCAAGACCCAGGTTATAGTACCTGACCAATCATAATCAGAACACCTCCTCTTCAACACCTGACATACTACCTACCTGGTAACAGTGCAATACAATTGGAAAAACTATATATATATATATATAAAAAGCACCCTACATTTAGAAAGCATCACAACAGACAACCCAAAGCCAAGAATAGTAAAAATGAAGTTATCATGGGAGCTAGAAAGATGACTCAGCAGTAAAGAGCACTTGCTGCTCTTACAAAGGACCCAAGTTCAGTTTTCCAGGACCCACAATAGTGGCTCACTACCATGTACAACTCCAGTTTGAGGGAATTCAACCTCTACAAACAAGCACCAGGCACACAAGATAGTACACATACATACTTGCAGGCAAAGCACTCATCCATATAAAATAAACACTAAAAAATGGTATTACTAGAAGAATAGGAAATCTCTGGTGCTCTTACCCTGCCTCCCACCTTCACACACTCAGGCCAACAAAAACATTGAACTCCTCACTAAAGGCCTAGGAAAAGAAACCAGAGCTTTCTAACTACTAAAAATTTATCAGAATCTCTTGCCCATGTGCAGCTTTCAGGATGTTCATGAGGTGTATCAAAAGGTAAGAAAATACCCCAAGTTACAAAGCAGTTACTGAGTCCAAACACAGTAAGTAGTACAGATGTCGAGACTATCAACAATCAAATTTAAAAGAATTATGATTCATGTTAAAAAAGCTCTAATGAATAAAGTAGATAATATGCAAGTCCAGACATATAATTTCAGCAAAGAAATAGAACCTAGGTGAAAAAAGCAAATAGAAATACTAAAAAGACAAAAGTTAAAAAAACAAAACCAGCAACCCAGTGGGCTCAACAGTAGACTTGATGCAGTCAAGAAAAGTATCAATGAGTTTGAAGGTCACATTTATTGATCGGGCCACTAAAAATTAAAACAAAAGGAGAAAAAAAGAACCAGCACACAGGGGCTAGAGTGATGACTCAGTGGTTCAAAGCATTTGCTGCTCTTACAGAGGACCTGGGTTAGATTCTGAGAACCCACATGCTGGCTCACAACCCTCTGTAATTCTAGTTCCAGGGGACATGACACCCTCTTCTGGCCTTCACAGGCACTGCACACATGTGGTGCAGACATATATGCAGGCAAAAATAACTATTAAAAAAAGAAAACAGCACACAACATTCAAGAACTGTGAGACATTCACAGTGTAACAAACCTGGAATTGAAATCCTAGACAAAGAAAAAAAAGCAAAATAGGTAGAATTATTTGAAAAAATAATGACTGAGAAATTGTAGACATGAAGTACAGATAAAAGGACTTTGGAGAATATTAAATGAGAAATATGAAAAAAAAAATATAAAGCCATATCTAGGTATATCATAAATTGATTAAAATCAAAGACAAAAAGAAAACCTTTAATGAAGCCAGAGGTAAAGAGAGGCAGACATTAGATATGCACTAGGATAATAATTATACCAGACTTAACTAGATGATATGCAATAATAGAATAATATATTGAAGGAGAGGAAAATCTCTTCCAACCATTATTCTACATCACATAAAATGTCCGTCAAGAGTGATTGGAATATGAAAACTTTCTTAGACAAAAACAGAATTTGCTGCCATCTAACCTATCCTAAAAATGTTAAAGGAAATTCTTTTCTTCATTAAAATTATGTTTTATTTTAATGTAACAATTTTTATTAATTCTTTGAGAATTTCAAACATGCATACAATGAATTTTGATCATATTCACCACCTACTCTTCCCTCTAACTCTTCCAAGATCCACCTTCACCTCTCTCCCAACTTCATATGCTTTTTAAAAACTAACTCAAATTAAAGTCCAATTTGTGCTGTCCATATATGCATTGGTATAGGGCCATCCACTAAAGCATGGATAATCTATTAGGAACTATATTCCTAAAGAAAACTGACTCTCCTCCTAGCAGCTATCATTCTCAATAGCTCCTCAACTAGAAGTGGAAGCTTATGAGCACCCCCCCCCCCCCGTCCATGCTGGAATGCTGACTAGCTAAAGAAAATTATCTAGGGGGAGTTGGGAAACCAGGATTAACAAAAGAAATAAGAAGAACTGGAGAGGAAATAAATGAAGGTAGGGTATAATATTTTATTTTTTAAAAATGTTTAAGAAGTCAATTTTCCATCTATCAGCCAAAGGCCAATTTTGCAAGCAAGCCTTCTAAGACAACAGCCTGCTAGGTAAATTGCTTTCTACACAAAAGGACATATACTATAAAACAAACCCAAAATTCTACAGCTAGTATTATTCTTGATGAGAGACGAGAACAAGTTAAGTGTTCCCTTTTCACTACAATTCTGAAGAAGAAAAATGTCAGAGTACTAATATTACTTATTTCAAGACTCACTATAAAACTATAGTACTCAGGAAAGTGTGGTAACCAGTATATCATGGCTGAGGATGAGGCTCAGTGGTAGAGCATTTGCCTAGCATGCTTTAGGCATGAGATCTATCCTCAGCACTGCAAAGAGTATAATTAATGGAAAAAATGGTTACGACACACAGATTCATGGAACAGAGAAGCTCAGAAACAGATGCACAAATGCAAAGGCAATTTAATAAATAAAAGATAGACTTTTCAACAAATGATGCAATAAAACATCCCATATGTGGGAAAATTAACTTCAACACATACTTCACTTTCATGGCTTATTGGAATACAAACTGGCAGAACCACTTTGGAGGACAGTTGGTCCACCTCTGTCCAGCAAAGACCAGCAATTCCATTTCCATGCACTTATCCAAAAGGAACTGAAAACTTATGCTCAAAAAACAACCTATAAGCTAATATTTACCACATCAGTTGTCCTCTAGTCTACACACATGTAATTCAAAGCTGGAGGTATAGTTCAGTCATATAGCATGCATGCTGTACAAGAAAAGTCCTGGATAGGCTCAATCCGCAGTACTTAAAGAAAAAGTCAGAAGTATACCAAGATGCATTTCTAAGGGGAAAAAACTTACCTGAATATCTATCTATATATAGAGGGGTGTGTGTGTGTGTGTATATATATGTATATGTATATGTATATGTATATGTATATATGTGTGTATATAAATATATATATATGATCAAGTCAAGTTGAGGAGTGCATAATTCTCATCTACTATGTATTAGTTCTCTTTTTAAAAACACACATAATTTTTGAAATAGGAAAATAAACAACCTATCTTAAAAAAATTATACATTAGAATTTATGCAATGCAGTATCGCTCTCAACCACTAGTCCACATCATGCATGCCACAAAACTGTCAGTGCTTGAACAGCCCTCCAGAAATATTTTGTGTCTATATAAGCAAAAATTTATACATTCTTGCCCTCAACTCACTATCTGTTTTACATAAATGGTAACACTCACTCTACTGGTTCCTGATTTTTCTCACTGTATATGTTATAGATTATACAATACATAGTGTAATAAATCTTGTATAACTAAGCCCTGACTGATAATTAATATATCATCAATCTTCTACTATAGGCAATATTCCAATTAACTTGTAAGTATTTGTTGAATAAATTCTTGGATAAAGTGCTAAGTCAAATGCTATGTTTATAAATATAGATGGCTCTTTTCAAGTTACTGACTTAAATATCAGGGATTATAAATTTTTATCCTAGGAGGAAATAAAATCTAAGATTATATCATCACACAATTTTCACACACCCCTATGATGCACAAAATGAACATTTTACTCAGTTTCCCACGTTTTCAAGAATCATTACATTTTTATATAATAAATTTCAGCCTTCAAGCTGTTGAAAAAAAGTCTATGTTATGTAAAGACTGTTACCTTTGAGATCTTCCAGAACAAAGGCCTGATGCACCAAACTGGTGGATCTTGGCCACTCACTTCACAGTATGATACTGGATTCTTCACTGCAACCACAGGGATATTTTTAAAATTTTGAATAAATAAAACATAGTTATAAAGAATCCTTTGTTCTTATTACAATGCCCAAATAAGCATTTCTTCTCTTAGGTAAAAATTATATTTGAAAAAGGGGAGGGGCTACAGGCAAAATTGCCAATGTTCCTCTCATCAAATGGTGGTAGATTACCAAGTCTTTCTGCTTAACTACAAAACATAGTATACAAGGATTTTGTGATAAAACATGAATGGGCATTGAGGAAACACAGGAGCTCCTTTGATAATAGCTGTATAAGATCAAAGAATAGTTAATCCTTTTGTGAGAATATCTACTTCCAAAATCACACACTGCCTCCCTCTAGCTTTCCATTTACTACCATTTATACATTATCGCTGGAAAGGTTCCCAATTTGTTCACAGCTCCTTATATCTACTCTTTGAATGGTCTCCCACAATGTCTCTGGACTTGGTCATGAAAGCATTCTTGTGATCTAGCAATGGAACAATAGCAAATTTGACAGGAACAGACAATTGAAAAAAATACTTATGTACTGGCTGGTGCTTGCTTTTACTTGCTTCTCTCTTTGGAGACTCTGAGACTACTATGTTAATAAGTCCAGACTATCCAACTAGAAGAGACCACATAGTGATGAGCCATCCAAGCTTAGGGCCTCCTACCTAAACAACTAGTCTACCAAACAGCAACTGTCTATGCAAAGCCACACTAAATCATCAAGCCACTAACTAAGCACTTTCTCTTACCCCTAAAAACTAACTAGCACAGGCTACTTAAGAGTATGTTTGTGACCCAATATGCATGGCAAGGGGAAGAGAGCACAGATTTTTTTTTTCTTTTGGATTTTCAAGACAGGGTTTCTCTGTGTAGCTTTGCGCCTTTTCCTGGAACTCACTTGGTAGCCCAGGCTGGCCTCAAACTCACAGAGATCCGCCTGGCTCTGCCTCCCAAGTGCTGGGATTAAAGGCGTGCACCACCATCGCCTGGCGAGAACACAGATTTTTGTCTTGTGAGGTTTATGCTATACATAAAAACGGTTTCAAATATAAAAACTTCCACTACTTGAATGAAAATACGAAAAAATATTACAGAAAAAAATGTTTCAGTCTTTCCAGAGTCTCACAAATGTGCCATCACAGATGGCATACACACAAAATTAAAAATTTACAAATTTCCATTTAGTCACGGAAGTATCTTAATTATGATATATTTAAACCAAAGCCTTATACTCCATAGTTTCATTTGTCATGCTAAATCTAGAATTCAAGAAATTACTTTTCCTCTCAATTCTAATAGTTTATCTATTTCACATGGCTTAATTAAAGCTAACTGATTTCCCTTAATGAAGCCTAAAATGCAAGAGATATGGACCTAACTAAACCAGTATTCTTAAGCAGTACCTTCTTTTAGCATCATGGCAACTCTTCTTACCAATATTTACAAAAGACAGTAAAGGTCATCTACCAACATTTTGGTGTAGGTTTTATACAGAAACATCACCTCTATTGGAATGAAAGGTGGAATGCTGAAGAAGTGACTTAACGTTTTTTTAGGTACCACTAGATATTTTTCTGAAGTACACACATATACACACACACACACTCGTGTGCATGGTTTAGGAAGTTTAATAAAATACCTTCAAGTAGCCTCTGCCTGTCTTTGAAATAAAGCACAAGCTCCTTAATGAGGTTCCACAAAGCCTGTCAATCTTCTGCCTACCTTTTTTCCCAGATCCAGCCAAACCTCTATGAATCAGTACTATCACAACAACTGCTTTTTCCTCTGCCTGGAAATCTCTTCTCTCTACCTTTTACCTTATTTATTATTATTTATTCTTGAGGCTCCAAATGTACTCCACTGGTTTCAGTCACATTAGAATTAATTCTATCTCTTCCTTGCCGTGTGACCATGTGCAAGCTGGCTCTGTTTCACCACTTTAACATTCATACCTCTAAGAGATATCCTCTGCTCAGAGAGCTATCCAGTACTAAACATAAAGGAAACTATTACCAAATCAGTTGCTATTATTTTCATTATCCATAAGGTAATCGCCATTGTCTTTCCTGGAACTATCAATCAGACATTTATTTGTTGAAAAAAAACAGAAATAGCCCCTTGGCTCCTACTTCAATACTTAACACTTTATATGTTACTCCCAACATACAGCATTTTTTTGGTAAGGGGAGATGAAATAAATGTTTACAGAGCAAATATTACTTCAACTAAATTCTCATTACCATCCTTAGAGATATGATTTGGCATATGAAGAAACCAAGGCACAGAGAAATAAACTAGCCAAGATCAAGAGGATGAGCCAGAATATGAGTCCAAATATGCCTGAGTCCACTTCCTGTGGTAGATGTATAACATCAAAGGATTCCCCAACTCATGAACTTCGTCACCTAAGAGCAAAAGGCCTTAAAGATGGATATATACAGTTACATCCAGTTAAGTGACTCCCAGATATCTACTCTTCAGATCCTTAACCAGGCCTCTGTTCCCATCAGCAGAACATTCCTCCTCCTAACTGTTGAAAAGATTCCTCAAATTCCTTCCACTGGACATTAAGCTCTTAAAGGGATGAATATCTTTCTCTTTTTATACCCCTAACAAATAGAAAGCACTCAGTATGTTTGCTGAATGAATTAAATGGAAACTATACTAATGACCATAAAGTTGAGGGTTTTCATAGTATTAAAATTTGACATAGGAAAATACACAACAAGAACAGTGAAAGGGAGAGGGTGTCTTAAATACTTTTACGATTGGTCATGATTTCTCTATATAGCACCAGAGATTCCACTTGATTTACAAACATATGCCTGGTAGCTACAGGATGGCCTTGACAAGTACCACTCTCTCAATGGTTATGCACAAATGATTTGTAAAAAGAAACAGAAAGAGCAAATGAAAGCAAACTGCTGATAACTAGTGACCTTGGATAAAAAAAATATAGTGAGTTTTTGTCCCAATCTTGCAACATTTCAAAAAAATATATATTTTATCAAAATTAAGTTTTCAAAAGCTAAAAAAGAATAATACCAGCAAGTTTCCCAGGAGGTTTCAACACTGAGGGTTTGGTGTATAGGCTGAGCTGATATCACATTCTCTTGTTAGCTAGTCCAAAACCAACATTCTAGCCAAACATAGTAGCCCACGCCTTGTAATCCCAGAGTTCAGGAGGCTGAGGCAGGAGGATCATGAGTTAGAAGGCCAGTCTGGGCAACACAGTAAACCCTGTCTCAAAATAACAACAAAAAACTCACATTGGCTTAGTTGTTGGTTTTGTTTTTTTTTTTTTTTTGGTTTTTGTTGTTTTGTTTTGTTTTTTTTTATCAGCAGGTATCAGAAGAAATTGGCCTTTACTGGTAGTGAGGCATAGTCATGGCTTCCGAGTTGGAGCAGAAAAATTTGTAGCTTGAAGGGTACTCATGATATCACAGACGCCTCCAACTGGCCAAAGTCCCAGTATAACTTCAAGCCCTTGCCAGATCCTTTTTCTTCAGGGCATATCAGACTCCTTCCTCCCCTAGTACCCCCAAGGACATGCCCTCATGTTCAGGAAAACACCACTTTGAGTTTTTACCTTTCCTTTTCCAAGTCTGGTAGATTGGATCAGGTAAGTTTTTCCGGAAAACTCAGCACAGAGACACTTTTGATTGTAGGAGCCTTGCTTCTGTTGTCTATGGAAAAACCTACAGAGAGGACACAAAAATAACCATGGGGGAGTTACAAAAACCGATAACTTAAAGCAGTAGTCACTTAGTCTATAATGATCATCTGCTAGCACCTTCTTACTCAATCATCACATCTAACCATCCATTCTAGATTCTCCCCACCCTGGAAACCTTTATAAAGCTGAGAATACTTTATCTTTCTCAGCCACAGTAACTAGAACAATACAAATTTATGGATGAGCCAAATGTCCCCACTTTATAAGGGTATCAAGATAAGTGGTAGGTAACTCAGTGGTAGAATGCTTGCTTAGCATGTGCAAGGCTCTAGGTTCAATTTTCAGTACCAAAAACTATGGCTAGGATAGTCCCAGATGAGTATCACCCAACACCCACCTCTCATCTAGAAAAGTGAGGCAAGCAAAGATCACAGTAAATTATCCCCTGGTAAGAGATTATCTTAATATAAGTCAGCATATCAATTCTATCTTCTTCAGTTCCTATTTTTTGTAAGCTCCATGAAGAGGTAGGTACATTATGTTCCATTATAATATTCAACTTCATTTTAGCCTCCCTCTCTGCATCCCTGATCAAAGCTTCTAAGAGCTCTCTAATGTCCCATCTCCACAAACACCTGATGTCTCCTGATTTCCTCACCAACCCCAAAATATGTAATTAGTTTCAGCTAGACCTCAAAGTAAAAAAACAAGAGACAGCTTTGTATAGCTTAGAGGACAAACATTTGTTATGGTTGGTAGAACACAAGAGAGGGAAAAGACAAGCATTATTAAAGTAGATGACCATACTAAACCTGCAAGTTTTCGAACGTTCTTGTACTTTAGCTTTCACTAACTCATATGTCTCGGGTGTGATAACTGTCCAGGAATCATCAGTTGTGATAGTCCTGGGGCCCTCCTCTACAAGCTGGAAAGTAGTTCACAAGTGCTCTTAAAGTTGTTTCCAAGTCATTCCTGGCTCCTTCACTTTGAACTACCTGAGATCAAGAGTCATACCACAATGCCATGGTCTGATTCAGAAAACTGGAAATAAAGTGTGGGTTCTGGAATTAGAACACTGTAACCTGTATTATTCCGAACTGACTAAAAAAAAATCTTTCAAGGCAGCAGTATTGGAATAAGAGCTCTTCTCTAGTGACAGAAGTATACAGAAGAGCACAAGTGAAAGAAAGGTGGCAATGATGGTACCTGATGTTGAGAACTTAGTATGAACTGGGCACCCTCCAACTTAATATGAATCGCACCTTCCAACTTCTGTAATCCTTGAAGTGAGAGTTTATCCTCTAATAATTCAAGCATTTAAACTCAGAACTTACCTTAAATCAAAAAGAAAATGATAATTATCGAAGTAGGATACTCTTAAGGTTAAACAAAAAAGAAAAAAATCTACTTTTATTTATTCACAGTCATCATATAATGTGTAAGAACTACACTATTCAAAGGGTACAAAGGCCAGGCTCTAAGTTCCCACCATTACAGATGTTACAGAAATACTAAACTAAATAAAACACAATGCTTTGTTTCAAATGGACTCTGCTCTTCTCCCCACCCCCATTTTCCAACCCCCAGGCTGACAAGAAGTGGCTGCAGGCAAGGTATTTAAGAAGTAGTCCGGAAAAGTGGGTTCTGGTTATCATGAACTAGGTAACGATGTTGTGCAACCAGTTTTTACTTTTTTTTTTTTTTCATTATTTTTCAGAGTTGGGAGAGTAAGCAGTTATCTTTATTTGACTCAATGCAGGGAATGAGGTTGCCTTTCCCTCTATGACACTGGAATCACTGTCACCACGGTTTTGATTTCTTATACAATCAAACTGAGGAGGGTAGACGGTGGGGGTCCTCAGCTTCAGAGATGAGTGTATCTCACAAGGTGGGTGGGGGTCGACCCTTGCACACATCTCAGAACATGGATTTCCTTGCAACTCAGAACGCCAATGGAGCTGCCAAACAAGTTTCTTGCCAAATCCCTACAAGCGACATATGTCCTAGGGCTGCACAGAGGTAAACTCTTAAGCATGTCTTCATATATCACCATTAAGGAAGGACACTCGACATCCCACCCCACTTTCTTCCTGACAAATAATGAACACAGGTTGCCCTGTGTAATTTAAAGCCAGACTCCACCAAAGCCAAGGTTCTGCTCCGAAATGCAAGAGAAAAAGATCAGAGGATTAAACAAATAAATCTGGCCCCCTTAGAGGAGGTAATAAAACGAACTAGAGAGCTGGAGAAAAGTTAACAACTGTGCCATGCCCGGTGGCAGAAAAATCTCCCTGTAATTGGCAAAGCCCTGGCGATTTTCCCACCCCCAGGACCGCAGGGCGCTTGGTGGCTGGGAACACTTGCAGCGACCTAACAATGACTGGAGAAAGGAAAGTTCACCGGCCCGCAGAGCGCCCGCGCTCCCGCTAGGTTGGCATTTCGCCTCTCGGGGTGCCTGGTTGCTCCCTACACTGCCTGTCTTCCCCTCTCCAGACACTCGGTGTCTTCCCGCTCCGCAAGGCTCAAACAGTCAGGGTGCGCCCTCTCGCTGCTAGGACCAGCTAGCCACAGGCGGTAGAAAGAGCATGCCCTCTAGCCCAGAGGTCTGGCCCCCACGAGTCCCTGATAGCACGGAACAGACACGGGAAGGGGCGCCGGGAGGGGACTGTGAAGGGAACGGCCGCCACAGTTATGGCGCTCAATGCCTCCTGAGGTTTCCAGGAGGCTGCAGCCGAGCTCGCGTGTCCGTGTCCGCTCCCCCCCCCACCCGCCCCCAGCCGGGGCCACCAGACACAGCGCGCCACCAGGCAGAGGGGCGACTGGGCACTTTACCTCAGCCCACACACACTCCCGGCTCCAAGGCTCTTGGGGGACACCGGAGGCAACCGCTTCGTGGAGCTGGAGCTCCCCTGAGCGCAGCGAGGCCGGGACCCCTAGGTCCACGCCGCCCTCGTCCCACTCCTCGAGGCCGCCACTCCCGCCGCCAAAGCCACACTACGCCCACAACCTCGCTGCTGCTACTGCAGCTACCCTCGAGAGCGCCTACCTTCAGCGCTGCTTCAGGCTCCGCTCCTTTCCTGCCGCACACTGGGGCCCCCTCAACGTGCCGGGCGAGTCCAGCTAGGGTGGTAACCGCCCCCTAGCCGCCCGCTTTCTTCTCTTCCCTCCCTCGCACCTGCCCCCTAATCTCCTCTTCGCCCCGCCCTCCGGCCTCGGGACTCCCGAGGAGCCACCGGGGCCGCCCCCTAGCGCTCTGCTCCCGCCCTCCGCCCTGGCCGCCTGGCCTGTCAGGCCTCAGCCCTGGGCAGGCTGCTGGGCGGCGGCGGCCGAAGAGGCGCGGAGCACTATTGTATTCCTGACACTGAGCGCTCCCACGCTCCGCCTCTTCCCTTTCCTTCCTCATCACCGCCACTCCCCCCCCCCCCCCCGCCCCGCCGGCTGCGTTCGCCCTACCCGACCGACTCCTTGCCGTCTGCTCGCCGCGCGCTCTTCTGGCGGGCTGGGCGCCATCGCCAACGCCACCGGCTTCGAGGCTCCGCCCACTTCGGGCTCTCGCACGCGCGGCGCAATGCTTCAGGTGGGTTCTCCTCCCCTCCTGCTGCGCGCGCTGCTGCCCTGAGGAGTCCCAGCCCCGCTAGGGGCTAGAAAGGGCGAGGTGCATTGACTCCTGCTCTATCACAATGCAGACCGAGCTTTTCAAGCCCCTGCACCAACTCTAAAGTTCTACAAGTGCAATTCGTATATAAACTCGATGACCACCATTGCTTTCTGTCATTTCTGCCTGAAGTATGGAAAAATAATAAAGGCAAGGAGACAATTGACAACACATTTATCCAGTTGTAAGCAAACACGCTTTATGATGGTGTGGGACTTCTTTTTTCTGTATTCTGTTGAATGTTTAGTTAGCTTACAGCTCCCAGTTATTCAAACCTCCATACAGGTGATGCTGTGAGGTATTTAGGTAAGATAAAGGCTGATTGACTTAAAAGTAGGGGTCATTTTCTTGGATAGTGTAGGTGGCCCGTCAGAATTATTTGGAAAAGCCTTTAAACAAGGGCTGAGTTTTTCCTGAGAGGATTGGATGGAGAGTTTAAAATTTTCACCCATGGATACCTGCTTTGGTCTATGCACCTGGGTTCCAGCTTCTTGATCTTACCTTCCTGATTGCCTGTCTTGCAGCTTTTATTTTGTTTAGCCAATATCACAATTACAGAAGATATTAGTTTTGAATGAATAAGTAGGAAATGATGTATATTATTAATATATAAAGTAAGTGTATGTAATTTACTAATGGTTCTGGCCCTTTGAATTCTGACAAATGCAGAAGTTTGCAAGCAAATTTTATTTACCTTTCTAGAATTGAAAATGCACCATTCACTATTATAATAAACTCATGTAATCATTTCACTTATATTTCTAGGATAACATTAATGTGGACTCTTGTATTTTGTCTATTTTTCATACTTCATTATATGTAAATCTTGCGTGGTGAAATATTCATAGTCCTTCACATTTGCTATTATACTTGATTTATTTTAAAATAAAACTCCACGGGAAGATGTAAAAATATTAGAGGGGGGTCTCATGAACCCCTGTAAGTATCTCTCAGTTTTCTCCCAATAGTAATCTTACATAACTATATCAAAAGCAAGATAGTGACACTAGTCCAATCCATAGAGCTCATTCAGATTTCACCAACCTAATAAGCATCCATTTCTGAATGTGAATATGTAATTTTATCACCTGTGTAGATTTCTGTGACCAACGTAACTATCTCAAAGATTCCACCTGGAATTCTTCATCATTAGTCGCCTCCTTTTCCCAACATAATTCCTGGCAACTCCTAACATGTTCACCATACCATCCCTATAATTTTGTCATTTCAAGCGTATTATATAAATGGAATCATACATTTTGAAACATGTGGGGCTTTTTCACTCAGAGTAATTTCTTTAACATCTATCACTGTTTTTATTGCTGAGTGATAATCTACAGTGTGGACATACCACAGTTTAACAGTTCATCCATTGAAGGACATTTGGACTGTTTCCAACTTTGCCTGGTAAGAATAAAACTGCTGGGCCATGGAGATGGCTCAGTAGGTAAAAGCACTAGCCACTAAGTCTGATGACCTTATTCTGATCCCTGGGATCGAAAAGTTGAAAAGAAAGAACCCCCTGAGTCTTGAAAACTGTCCTCTGACCTCCACACATAGGACACACACACACACAAATAGGTGTAATAAATTTTTTTTAAAGAATAAAAATGCTGTAAACAGTCTTATAGAGGTTTTTGTGAAAACAGTTTCATTTTCTTATGCCATGGATGGTCAGATGCTAAGTGTTATGAGAAACAGCCACATTTTTTTTTCGGACTAGCTGTACCATCTTGTTTTCCTAACTGCCATACATAAAAGGTCAGTTAGTTTCTTTACTCTTAGTATTCGTTAGAAATAGTCACTATTTCTGTTTTAGCCATTCTGTGGTGATAGCTCATTCTAAATTGACTTTCCCTAGTGGCCAAGGGTGCTGAACTTCCTGCATGTCTCTAGTTGCCATCTCTTTGGTGATGTGTCTGCTTATGTCTTTTGGATATTTTCTAATTGGATTATTTCTTACTATTAAATTTGGAGAGTTATTTATATATTCTAAATACAAGTCCTCTGTCAGATATGTATATGATCAGAAAATAGTTTTCCTGTTCTTCAGCTGATTTTTTCATTTGTTTAACACAAGATTCCGCAAACTATTTTCAGAGAGAGCTAGTTTATCAAGATTTGCACTTATACATAGTGCTTTTGGTGTCAGGTCTAAAAAAATCTTCACCTGGTCCCATTTGCCTTCTCTCATGTTTCCTCTAGAAAGTGTTACAGTTTTATGTTTTAAGTCAGTGTTTCACTTTGAATTAATTTTTGTCATAAACTTGGACCTAAGATAGAGATTCTATGACTGTCTTTGCTTCATTAAATTGCTTTTATACCTCTGTCAAAATCAATTGGGCCATCTGTATGGGGCCATTTCTTGGCTCTTTTGTATTCTATTAATGTGTGGGTCTCTCCTGTGAATACTAGTCTTAATTGTGATAGCTATAGAACAAGTGGATAGAGCAATCCCTCTCACTTTATTCTTCTTCCAAATTGTTCTGGCTATCCAAGTTATTTTGTCTTTATTGTTTCTTGTTTGTTTGTTTTATTTTAAGACAAGGTCTTACTATGTATCTCTGACTGTCCTGGAACTCACTTTGTAGACCAGGCCAGCCTTGAAGTTACTGAGATCTGCCTGCCTCTGCCTCCTGAGTACTGGGATTAAAGATGTGTGCCACCAAACTTGGCTGGTAATTTGTCTTTTCATGTAAATATTGTAATGGATTTATTTGTATTTATAAAAATCTTGATGTAATTGTTAGAGGAATTGCATCAAACCTATATATCAGCTTAGGAAGAACTGACATCTTCCCAACATTCTCTTCTGATCCTTTAACATGATAATTTCCATCTCTCCATTTAGTTGTAATCTTCTTTGACTTCTTCATTGGTATTGTGGAGTTTTATAGCATATAGATCCTATGCACCATATGTTAAGTGTGTAGCTAAATACTTCATTTCCTTTCTCATGATTGTAACTGGTAATGTGTTTTAAATTTCAGGCACACATTAATTGTTCGCTGTCAGTATAACAGAGAAAATGCAATTGATGTTTGTGTGTTGATCTTAATATCTCGTGACGTTCTGAACCCAATTATTGGTTTTATGAATCTTTTGGCAGGTACTTTGGAAATTTCTATGTAACAAATTATGTTATTGGGCTTGTAAGATGGCTTGGTGAATAAAGGTACTTGCTACCAAGCCTGATGGCCCGAAATGAATAAATGTAATTTAGAAGAAAGAAAGAAACCTGGGTTGTTTAGGAGTAGAGATGGTTTTAAATCCTTTCCAATCATATGATTTGTATTCCTTTTCTTGCCTGATTTCACTGAAGGCAGCATTTGAATTATGTTGAATGAAAGTGATAAGAGTAGACAACCTTTGTTGGGATAGAACTTAGGGAGAAACATTACATCTTTCACCAGTAAATGTGTTACTATCAAGGTTCTGGGAGATGTTCTTTATCAAGTTTCAAACATACCCATCTATTCATAGTTTGCTGAAAAGTTTTTACCATAAATGAATACTGAATTTTGTTAAATATATGATCATATCTTTTTTTTTCATTAGCTTGATGGATATGGTAGATTACATTGAGTTTTGTTATTTGGGCTTTTTATTGGTTTGTAGTTTTGTTTGTTTGTTTTGTTTTTGAGATAGAGTCTCACTGTGTAGCCCAGGTGATCTCTAACCTGTGATCTTCCTACCCATGAATAAGGTATATTCCTGACACTTTGTCTGATAGTTTTTTAAAAATATTTTGCATGTGTATGTGGTGTACATGTGTGTATGCCTTTTTACATGTACGTGGGTATATACATGGGAAGTGAACATGCACATGTGTACATGTGTGGAGACCAGAGATTGATATTGAGTATCTTATTTGATTGTTCTCTACTTTATTTACCAAGGCAGGGACTCTGACTTAACCCAGAGCTCACCAATTTTGGCTAGTCTAAGTAGTCAGCTTGCTCTGGAGAGGGCATCACAGTGTGGGATGTCTTCTCAGTGATGAGATCACAGGTGGGCCACTGTGCCTGCCCAGCTCTTTATATGGGTCCCGGGAATCTGAACTATGGTTCTTATGCTTACATAGTAACTGCTTTCTCTACAGAGCCATCTTCCCAGCCCTACTATTTTTTACTAGTTTCCCCCCTACCCCCTGGAGCTGAGGATCGAACCCAGGGCCTTGTACTTGCCAGGCAAGCGCTCTACCACTGAGCTAAATCCCCAATCCCCTTTAAGCCCAATACTCAGGGGCAGAAGCAGGCAGATCCCTGTGAGGCAGGTCTACATAGAGAGTTCTAGGACAACCAGAGCTACATAGATCCTGCCTAAAAAACAAAAACCAACCAACCAACCAAACAAACAAACAAAAACAAAACCCAGCCAGGTGGTGGTGGTACAAGCCTTTAATTCCAGTACTTGGGAGGCAGAGGCAGGCAGATCTCTGTGAGTTGGAGGCCAGCCTGGTCTACAAAGTGAGTTCCAAGTCAGCCAGGCCTGTTACACAGAGAAACCCTGTCTCAAAAAACCAAAACCAAAACCAAAAAAACCCCACAAAAACCAAAACAAAAAACCCACACAAATTACTCATTTTATTTATGTGTATGGATGTTTTCACTGTCTCTCTGTCTGTCTGCACCACATGCATGCATGGTACCTGTGAGCCAGAAAAAAGAGATAGATTGCCTAGGCCTGGATGGTTGTGAGCTGCCATGGGAATAGAACCTGGTTTCCTCTGAAAGAGTAACCAGTGCTCTTAACTACTGAGCCATCTCTCCAACCCCTCTAATAGATGTTTTTAGAGATAATCTTACAGGGGTAGAGTTGTGGGTCAGCAGTTAAAAACGTTTGCTTCCAGAGGACTAGAGGTCAAATCCCAGCACCCATGTCCAGTGGCTCACAAATACCTGTAACTTATGCTCCGGAAGATCTAACACCCTCTTCTGGCTTCTGGGGGTACCCAGCACACACATTATACATGTGTGCATGTGCACACACACAGACACAAATATTTTTTAAAATTACACTTATTTATTTTAGGGGTAGGAATATTTATGGAGGTCAGAGGACAACTTGCAGGAGTCTGTTTTTTACATCCATCATTTGGGACCCAGGGTTCAAACTCGGGTCCTCAGGCTTGGTAGCAAACAACGTTATCTGCTGAGTCATCTCTCCAGTCCCTAGTAGGTTTGGGTTGTTACTATTTAAGCTTTTGGTTGAACCAATCTTATATAGTTAGTAAAAAAACTCTCCTGGCTATAGTAAGATTATTTGTATACCTTTCTGGATTCTAGATTCTGTATTACTAATATTTTGCTGCAGATTTTTGTGCCCAAGTTCTTGTCAGATTAGGCTTTATCTTGGAGGGGGAAGGGTACTGTCATTATCTAGTTTTGGTATTAGGAAACTGCTGGTCTCGTAAATGAGAGGAAGTTTTGGGGAAAAAATAGTAATAGGGCTTTAGTGGGAATCTAGAAACTTTGATTTTAGGAATATCCTTACCATTTGAAGAACTGATATTTGTGGCTTACAGTGCATAATCTGTTTGCACAAATGTGTATCCCAGGGCAAACACTCAACTCTCCTGATTTCCAGGCTGCTTCAGAAGGACTTGACATAGCAAGCCTGACTACTGTCTTTGCAAGGCTCAGTTGCAAGGTGAATCCTTGCATGGCATTTAGAACTTGGTTTAGGGTAGGGTTCCTACCATTTCCAGACTAAATAACACATTAACTGTATCTAAGCTGTTTATCTAAACAATATGCTTTATGGTGAACACCTATCTGCTTTCCTATTGGTAATCTAGAATTTTAACTAAGTGCTAGGCAGGAAGTGCCTACATGAACAACCCCCAATATTGCCTCAGGAATTGAGTTTCTAACAAGCTTCCCTTGCAGACAACATTTCACACATGTCACAACTTGTTCCTGCAGGAATTAGTACACCTCTTGGGTCGCTACTGGGAGCTTATACCTAGTTTCCTCTGGACTTCACCATTTGCTAGTTTTGTTCCACGTTCTTTTGCTGTAAAGAATCATAGCCAGGAGCATGACTCTTTGCTGCATTACGTGAGTTTTTGTGCTGAATCATCAAGCATGGGAATGACTTGGAAAACCCTTGACACAAATGTGTTCCTTACTCTTTGTTATTCTAGAATAGGTTGCGTTCTTTAAATGTTTGATAGCATTTATCCAGTAAAACCTTGCAGGTTTCCTTCTTAGAGACCTTTAACATTTCAAATAGGCTGTTCAGTGATGGTAAATGCCTTTAATCCCAGCAATCAGGCAGAAACAGGCTGAGTTCCAGGCCCTCCTGGTCTACAAAGAAAGTTCTAGGACAGTTAGAACTGTTTCAAAGAGAAACCCTGTAGTCGAAAGATTTTCTGTGCCCCATCCGGCCAGTGGTCAGGACAAATCTCTCTCACCCACAGTCCCAAAGCTGCTTATAAAATGATCAGAGGCTTATATTAATTATCGACTGTATGGTATGGCCTATGGCTAAGAATTCTTGCTAGCTAGCTCTTTCATCTTAAATTACCACATTTCTATTAATCTATATGTTGCCACATGGCTGTGGCATTACCAGTCTGCTGGCACATTGTTCCTTGGGCAGCAGGCTGGCGTCTCCCACGCTTCTGCCTTTCTTCTTCCTGTCTCTCTCTTGGATTTCCTGCCTGGCTATCACCTGATTTGCCATAGGCCAGAGCAGCTTCTTTATATCATAGTAACACATATTCACAGCATACAGAAAGACCATCCCACAGCAAAACCCTGTCTCAAAAAAAAAAAAAAAAAAAACTAAACCAAACAAATATATTTCAAATACATTTTTAAATAGCTATTGGGCTAGATAGGCAGTAAATACTCATATTAGTTAAGATTTCTATTTCATCTGAATTGTCACATTTATATGCATAGCATTCCTTTATAGAAATAATAAGATAAAAGGTAGATTTTTGGATCTACTAAAAAAAGAGAATATGGATATAAGATAAAAAAAGGAGACTATTGAATCTACTTTTAAAAAGGAACTACTTGTTTTAAATAGGATAAATAATGAAAAATTTTTTGTCTGAGTTACTAACTATTACTGGACTGGACAATATATATATATATATATATATATATATATATATATATAAAATGGAGTTTTTTATCTGAATCTGTCAAATGTTAGTAGACTAGACATTGTTAATGTAACTCTTGTCTGTATATGTTGTGTATACTTATTGGATAGTTTTTCTTGTATTAGTTATAAGCTTATTTAAATTTTAGGGGAAATGTGGTAATATTGTGTTCCTTAAAATATTGTGTACCTTAATAAACTTATCTGGGGTCAGAGAACAGAACAGCCACTAGATACAGAGGCCAGAAAATCCTAGCATTCCAGAGGCAGAGATCTATCTGGATCTCTGTGAGTTCAAGGCCACACTGGAAACAGCCAGGCATGGTGACACATGCCTTTAATCCCAGGAAGTGATGGCAGAAAGCAGAAAGGCAGATAAAATGTGAGGACCAGGAACTAGCCTGGTTAAGCTTTTAGGCTTTCAAGAAGCAGTTCAGCTGAGATCCATTCGGATGAGGACACAGAGGCTTTGAGTCTGAGGAAACAGAATCAGCTGAGGAATTGGCAAGGTGAAGTGGCTGTGGCTGGTTCTGCTTTGCTGGTTTTCCAGCATTGACCCAATACCTAGCATCAGGTTTGAGTTTATTAAGAAGACCACTTAAGATCCGTGCTACATTCCTTTATAGCACTACTAGAGCTATAGTAAGATCTCTTGTCTAATTGTGAAGTTAGTGACTATCTTCTCTCTTTTTATCTTGGTCAGTATTTTTAATTTTTTTTGAGATTATAATTACATCATTTCTCCCTCAAAACCTTCCTATGTTCCCCACTCCCTTGCTCTCTTTCAAATTCATGGGCTCTTTTTGCTTGATGGTCATAATTTTTTTAATATTTATTTGTATTTACTTAGTGTGTGTGTGTGTGTGTGTGTGTGTGTGTGTGTGTGTGTGTGTGCATGTGTACATGAAAGCACATGCATGTGCCACAGCTTACATGTGGAGATCATGGCACAGCTTGCCAGAGTTAGCTCTTTTTCCACCATGTGGGTCTAAGGGATTAAACTCAGGTCCTCAGGGTTAGCAGCAAGCACTTTTACTCACTGAGCCGATTTGCTAGCTCTTACAGTCTCTTAAGGTAGGATTTTACTTGATTTATTTAAGACCTCTTCCCTTTTTGTTTGTTTGTTTGTTTGTTTGTTTTTTGTTTTTTTTAGTTTCTTGAGACAGGGTTTCTCTGTGTACCGCTGTGACTGTCCTGGAACTCACTCTGTAGACAGGCTGGCCTCAAACTCACAGAGATCCTCCTGCCTCTGCCTCCTGAGTACTGGGATTAAAGGTGTGCACCACCACTGTCCAGTTCTACTTTTTTTCTAATGTGAAAATTTACTGCTGTAAATTCTTATGTTAGCATAGCTACATTCCACAAACGTACTACATTCTTGTTTTCATTCAGTTAGTTGCATTTAAAAATTTTTCCCCTTAGATTTTTTTGACCTATATATGTATTTTCTAGCTTCCAAGTGTTTGAAAATTTTCTTTTTTGACTACTCTTTTGATTTCTAATTTGATTTCATTATGCCAGAGAACATGTTCTATAATTCTTTTATATTCAGTGATGCTTGTTTTATGACACAGAAGATGGGCTATATTGGTAAATTTTTCATGAATATTTTCAAAGAAATTGAACTATGCTATTGTTGGGCATAGTGCTCTATAAATTAACACCTAGGACTTCCTGGTGTTATTGATTCATAGTCTTGCTGATTTCCTGTATAATAATAGTTCTATTTCTGAGAAGAGGGTACTGAAATCTCCAGCTATAATTATGGATTTGTGTGTTTCTTAGTTCAATCAGACTTTGCTTCATGTCTTTAAAGCTGTTTATTAGTATACTTATATCTAGAATTTCTGTGCCATTTGGGGGAATTGATTCATTTATCCTTATATGATACGCCTCTTCATTCATGGTAATCTTATTTCCTTTGAATTCTACTTTATCTTATATTAGTATATATCTGCTCTTGCTTTTAAGAATTAACTTTTGTATAATTTCACATCCTTTTTATTTTTCTACTTATGTTATTATATTTAAAGTAGGTTTCTTGTAGATAGCATATAACGATTTTTAAAATTTATTTTGTACATCTCTTTTAATTTATTTATTTAGAAAACTCAACTTGAGTCGGGTGGTGGTGGCGCACGCCTGTATCACAGCACTCAGGAGGCAGAGGCAGGTGGATCTCTATGAGTTCAAGGCCAGCCTGGTCTACAAAGCGAGTTCCAGGACAGCCTCCAAAGCTACAGAAGAAACCCTGTCTCGAAAACCACACAAAAAAAGTAGAAAACTCAACTTGACCACTATTATTGATATTTAGCATTTTATTAGCTGCTTTAGAATTTTTCTTCTGATTCTCATTCCTCTTTTCCTTTTCTTGCCCAAATAATTTTTAGAATTCCATTTTGCATAGTTTTCTTAATGTTTGTTCTAGATATTAAAATATATGTGTAATGTATCACAGGCTATCATTCTCAACATTTTACTACTTCTAATATATTGGTGAAATTATTAAGGGCACTCCACATAGTTAAAAGGGAGGTTTATTTTGTGGGGTAACTTACAAATGAAGGAATAGGTTGCAGGGTTTGGGAAAGGGATGGCGCAGTCCGGCGGTGTTCTCTGGAGAACTCTGCCAGGTCTACCTCCAGCGTCCAGGGTCCCGGAACCAAGAGAGAGCTCTCCTCTTGAACCTGGGTCTTCAGCTTCCTCCCTCAGCCCCGCCTTATGGGCGTGACCATCACTGTAGCCTCACTGGGGGTTGGAACTCCAGGCCAAGGCTGGGATGGCTACCCACTACACTAATACAGTGTAGGAAATGTATTTTTTAATTCTTTGAGGCTAGTCTCCTCACTTTGTAGTCAGAGCTGACCTCAAACTTGCAGCACTCCTCCTGCCTCTGCCTTCTCAGTGCTGCGATTACAGGTGTGAGCCACCACACTTGGCTAGAAAACCTTGTTTTTGCTAGCTCTTTTTATCATTCTGCTTTTGAAATAGAATTTTCTTATTTATGTCTTTTAGATTGACCCCACTGTCAGGTTGTATATTTTTTACTTGATTTTTGTATAGAAAAACATACAAGGAAAAGGGTAGTATATTAGATTTATTCTGAGTGTTATGTATGTCATTGTTTTCCTTCCTTTCTAAAGTTCCAAGACTCTTTCCGGTACCGTTTCCTTTTTGTTTGGAGAGCTTCCTTTAGCCATTCATTAATGGTACATCTGCTAGTGAAACTTTTATAAATTTTTTCTGTCATCTGAGAATGTCTTTATTTCCCTTTCATTCCTGAAGGATATTTTCCCTGATCATGGAATTAAGAGTTGACAGTTCTTTTCTTTTGTCGTTTGAAAAATGTACCATTTCCTTCTGGCCTTTCTAGTTTTAGATGAGAAATCTGCTATCATTTAAATCAGCGTTCCTTTATAGGTAATGCATGGTTTTCACTCTAGCTTCTTTCAAGAGGTTCCCCCCTGACACTTTGTCTTTCTCGGTTTTAAGAGGTTCATTATGCTGTGTCTTTGTGTGTGTATTTTTGTAGTTTCCTGGCCTAAATTTGTGGGCTGCGGTTCCAATGACAATTTAATTTTTAGGGCTCTGCATGTGCCGTTCTGGTCTGCTTTGTGTGTTAATAAGAAACCACCTTGAAAACCTGATTCACAGTATGCCACACTGCTAGCTCAGTTCCAGACCTACAGGTGTGGTGATCTAGGCAGGTATCACATTTGGATCAGGCAGTTGCCTTTCAGGCCCTTCCCCTACAGATTTAAAGAATCCCTTTCCCCAGTACCCTGCTCTCTGAGAGCTTTCCTTTACTCTAATTGGGAGGGTGTGGGGCACCAGCTGCTGCTGGCAGACAGGGTGAAAGTCCAGACTTCTCACTCAGTTTCCACTGGCATGGAAACAGCGCGGGGAGGGGGAGCACCTGTCTGCATCCTCCACTGGTGCCTGATGGTGGGAGGGAAGCAGCAGATGTCCTGACTCCGCATGAGCTCTCTGCTGATGCCACTGATGATAAAGAGAGAAGTGCCTCCCCAGCAGCCTGCCTTGTGGTAGGGGTTAAGGGATCTGATCCTCACTTGGTCCCCTGAAGTGCCTGTGGGTTTGGGGGTTGGAGAATGTCTGCTAGGGCTGTCCACTACCACTATGTGGATGCAGACATAAGATGCTAACTCTAGTTTCCCTGCAGCTGTGGTGGAGTGGGGGCGGAGGTCTTTGCTATTTGGTGGGTATCCACCAAAGCTGCCAGCTGGGCAGAGCATGCCTCTGCCAGCTGCCTGGTGTGTTTGGAGGATTGGAGCTCCTGTTGGCTCTTGGCTGTTGCTGCTAGCCAGCAGCAGGGAGGAAAGTACTTCCCCAAGCTCCCTGGTGCCTTTGGGACTCCTGCTTAATCCCAGCTGGTGTTCTCTTAAGGGAGGAGTGCTTTTCCTCCAGCTGTCTAGGGCCACCAAAGCAAGTTGACAACCTTTAGACCCCATGTAGGCCCCGCTGACACCAGGGCACTGCTGGCGTTGTCAATTAAGGTTTTTCTTCACTGGGCTAGGTTTTTCTCCTTCTCCAGTGCTTTGACCACAAAGAACAGGTTTTTCTTTGGTTTGCTTTGCTCTAACTCAGGTTGTTGATTACAGGCCTCTTTAGTACCTATTCTGACCTATGTGGAAGATAAAAGGAAAAGTCAAGGAGCTCACCCAAATGCCATCCCTAGAACCCTAAGGTCCCTGTCAAGTTGGCTTTCTGCTTCCTACCCTGCAGAGACCTTTCTGATGAACCTTTGCATAGTTCTTCAGAAACTTGAGTTGTGCATAGAGGGGAACAGCAAAGAGAATTATCTACTATCTTGTTTGAAACATAAAGCAAGCTTTGTATTACTAGGGATTGAACATACTAGGCAAATTTTCTGCTACTGAGCTATATCCCCAGCTCTCTTTTTTGTACAGCTCTCACACTGTAGCCTAGAATATCCTGAAATTCAGTATGTAACCTATACTGACCTCAAACTCACAGCAATCCTCCTGTCTTAGCCTCCCAACTGCTGGGATTTATATAAATGGGTGCCACCTAGCTCAATCTCATATTTTAAATAAATAAATGAAGAGATTTTTCTGTTTCAGTTGGAACACAGAATTTGACATTAAGGGTAATGACTTCAGTTTGCACTTTAAACAGATAATTATTTTTCTTGGTGGAGATACTTCCACATGCATAAGGGATTGTTTATCTATACTTCTTGAACCACTAGTAACTAGTGACTAGTTGATGAAACAGGATGCAAGATCTTGAAACTGCTTAGGCTGTTTCACACTCCATGGTGGTGTTACTTGCCATAAGTGAGCTCAGGGGACTCAAAATGAAAGGACCCAAGAAGTCTAGAGAATTAAATGATCGCTCTTGGCAAAGTCTCCTGCCCTTTTTCTACTATTATTTTTCTTGACCATCACACCACAATCTGACCTGATAAGAATCAGTAGCAGGCAGCATTTTCCTTAGACAAGTAAATACCTGCTTTCCACATGGGTTCCTCTGCCTGTGCACTGCGCTGTGTAAATTCATAGACCAGTGGTCTGAAAGGACACTGGCCAAAGTGATAATGATAGTTACCAGTGGGGAGTGAAGAGGTTTGTAGATTTAGCTCTTGTTTTTCTCCAGGGAAAATGAGCCTCTATTTATAGTTAACAATTAATAAAGCAAAACAATCTGTGTGTGTGACAAGCCACATGAGTCTGATTCCAAAAAGCCTTTAAGTTATGCTTCCTTTCTGCTCAGTAAAATATTATTTCATACTTGTAAAACCTGGTGACACTTTACACTTGTCCAGAACATTACTACCATGACTTGCAAGAACATTTTTAGATAAAAATAGAAAAATAGTTGACACTTCAATTAAAGAAGCAATTTTATTTTCACTCAAGGTTGAAATGATAATGTGTAAAAATGGCCTTTGTGTGTTATGGTTTCAAAATGAAATGCCCCCACAGGCTCATGTTTTGAAAGCTTGGTCTTCATTTGATGGCACTGTTTTGGGAGGTGCTAGAAATTTCAGGAAGCGGGACCTAGCTCAGGGAAGTTGGTTACTAGGGGTATTTATCTTGTATCTCTTTGCCTTCTTTGTACAGATGATTTGCCTAGATCATAAGCTCTCATTGCTGTGATTGTGCCACTTCATGTGTCCAGGGTTAACAGAGCCAAGGGCAATAGACTCAAACCTCTGAAACTAGGAGACAAAGTAAATATTTCATCCCTTAAGTGACCTATTTTGTCACTGATAAAGAAACTAACATAATATGCACAGAAGTAAATAGAAAGGAACCAGCAGTAAGAAGCTTTTGCTGGTGGTGGTAGTATCATTTTGTTTTATTTCATTTTTATTTAAAAAATTTAGGAGGCTGGGGAGATGGCTCAGTGCTTACAAGCACCTGCCACCAAGACTGTTGACCTGAGTTCAATCACCAGAACTAACATGATGGAAGGAGAGAGCCAAATCTTGAAAGTTGACCTCTAACCTCAGCATGTACATCATGGCAGGTGTACATACATTTAATAAATAAACCTAAGAAAATGTTTTTTTTAATTTTTATTTAGCATTCAAAGTAACGAGTTTCATTATGACATTTTCATACACACACATCACTGTATCTTATTCATTTCATGCCTGCACTACCTGCCCCTGTCCATCTCCCAAACTGGCCCCTTCTCTCCTCTCATATAGTCCCACTTCTGCTTTCATATGTTACACACAGACACATACAGACCCACTTCCCCTCCCTCCTTCCCACCTCTTTTTCCCCCTCCCTTTCTTCTCTTTCTTGCTTGCTCTCTTGATTATGCATGAGAGAAAATATGCAATACTTTGACTTTATTTTTTCTATTACCCTCTCTTGTTCTCCACTTCCCTCTCCTTCCCCCAATAGTCCCTCTTCTACTTTCATCTCCCCACTCTCTTTCTTACACACACACACACACACACACACACACACACACACACACACACACGCATCTACATGTACTAGAAATGTGTTATACTACTGACTACAGACCCAACCATTAGTTTTTGGGACAGGGTCTCCCAATGTGGCCAAAATGACCTTCAACTCATAACCTTCCTCCAGGATGCTATACTCAACTGGAGAGAACTTTTAACACACAAGACTTTATATGAAAGCTGTATTCATGAAAAGTGACCAAAATGTTATTTGTACAGTATCTACTTAAATCTCCTCATCTAATCCTGCCCAAGCCCTCATGATAGTAATAATTATTTACATTTTACAGGTAAATAAATAAACCCAGAGAAAAACATCATGAGTGGACAATAGGTACACTTCAAAATAAAAGTGTGTTCAACTAGCATGTACATTTGCATATTTTACAGTACTCAATCTCTATCTCAGGGAAGAAGAGTGGAAAGAACCAACTAAGCCAGCCCAGTACTCTTTTAACATGTGTGGCAGGAGAAAATAATTTATGAAAGAAATGCACAGTTATTCCTTGAAATCCTTCCTTTTTAGGTATTCACTTCAATTGAAGAACAACTTTTTGTACCAGTTAACAGAGAGCAGTTTAATGGAACATAGCAATACCATACCCCCATTAGATAGTTTTTTAGTTACCATAGTTTCCTCTTGTCAGGTGACTAGTGAACTACCAACGATGTATTAAAGCCACACTGGCAATATCATCTCTCTGAGCTGATGATTTATTTTCACACAAAAAAGGAATCACTAATGGGATTTAAAAAGAAGCACTACATTTCATTGCAGTGGTTAATTTTATATCTTAGCACACGTTAGGCCTTAGTTAGCCTTAGTTAGGCCATAGGCCCAAGTGATAGGATCCTGTGAAAGTGTTTTATAGACTTGATTCAAATCTATAACCATTAAGGGTTTTTTTGTTTGTTTGTTTATTTGTTTGTTTTTGAGACTGGGTTTGTCTGTGTTGCCCTGGCTATCCTGGGACTTGCTTTGTAGACCAGAGATCCACCTGCTTCTGCTTCTGCTGGGATTAAAGGCGTGCGCCCCCACTGCCTGGTTCAGTAAGGGGTTTTTAAGGAGGATTATGCTAGATATTAATTCAGTAAGTTGGAGCCCTTAGTGGAATTGGGCTTCCAAAGAATTCTGGCTACAAATGACAGCATCGCCATGTACCCGATAACTTTGCCTTCAGCCAGTGTTTTCTGATGGTCTGCCCTAAAGATGGAAAATTTCATCAGAGTTCCTAGCCAGGCTCCATAATGTCTCCCAGACCCACACTGTCTCTCAGTGTATGTGTGTGTATATAAATGAGTCTCTTTCTCTAGCGGAATCTTGACTGATAAAATCATCCACTTTACTTTTGTTTTGCAAATCCACATCTATATGTATTTTAAAAATTAACTTTCCCCAAACTTTTATGTTCTTTCTTTAGACTATTTTTATAAATCAAATGTTTCAAAAAGGATTCCAGAGAATGGTCAACTTTAGAGATGAACCATCCTTGTCCATATTTGAAGTAAACTGTATTCTGTCTGACTTAGGAAAGACTTCTTCCTCTTGGGAACTATCATCTAAGTGAGTTCTCACAAGGCTCTGTAATCAGCTTTCTGAAGATAGAAGCACCAACGCCTTGTGGGGAAGAAGCCCATGAAAACTGCTCTAGGCCTCCTTCTATGTGTGAATTCTCCAAGTCCATCCATAAATCCTGTGTGCTGGATGTGATAACAACAACAACCAAAACCAACTGTGCTTAAAAGCATCACAACAGCATTATTTTTTCTCCTTATGTTCTCCGGAAATTTCTTGGAGATTTTTTTACTTTCCTGGGACATAGTATCCAAGTGTTTTCATTCTACTCTTTCCCTGAAGGAACTTCTGGGTTAATTTCAGAAATGGCCTTAAATCTTTTCCTTCCTCCTTTTAACAGGATTTTCAAATCCATATATTCCACAAAGCTGATCCTTTCCAGAAGTTACTTAATATGAATGACAAATGTGCATTAAATGGAGCAAAACATATAAACAAAATTGGTAGAGGAAAGAGAAATAACAAAAAGGGAAAGAAAAAAGCCAGTAAAGAATAAAAGGGAACTAGAGGTTAGAAAAGATAGTATAATTATCTATAAAATGCATGAGTTAAGTTTTCTAGCAAAAGGGAGCTGTGTGGAAGGGAGGAAGGGCACCAGTGGGATGGGGATGGGAAACAAGATGGGTAGTGGGGGTAATTATAGGTAAAGCTCCTGCTCTGCATGTGTAAGCATGCCGTAAGGATAGCCATTATTTTTTCATTTATGTAAAACATTCTCTAGTACAATAGAAAAAAAGATAAACTATACACTTCAAAAGGTTCAAGAGAGGAAGCCAAACCAACTTTTAAAGAGAATTACAAGTAGTTTTGATGTAAAGGGAGGCATTGCCCCCAAGGATTTGCTATTGTATCCTTAACCTTTTGCTTTCTTTAAAAAACACACAAAGCAATGCCTCTAACCCCCAAGCACCATGGGAATGGTTTTAATAAGTATTTTCAAGTAACAACATTTTCTATTTTGTATTTTATTCTATTGACCTAATTTGGAAAGAACTTATCTGTAATTGAACAAAATGTAATGAATTCTTGGTATTTCTTACTTAATGTTTCACCTAGGACCTCCTGTGTCTGGTAGAAGTAGCCAGGTGTAGGGGTCAAGGATCCTCCTGAAGTGTTTGTTTACCTGGTGTGGATGTCAGAGAGCAAACAAAGCAAAGAGAATGCACAGGGCCAGTGCTTTCCAACCTGGGGCTTGACATCCAGCCCTCTGATGTGTTCTAAACAGTTTGTCAGATTAATGTGACAAATAGTGATAGTTGCTTACCCAGTATCCATTCTTTTCATCTTTTTTATTAGAATCTCAATTTTTCAAGACAACAACGTACCTAGTGTAATTATCTCCTTTGCTCCCTTGAAGCTAGGCTAGCTGTGTATATATAACCCAGTTCTAGCAAATGAGATACAAGTCTATGGAGAGGCTTCTGGCAAAGTTAATGTTTTGTTGATGAAAGAGGACAGCATTCACTGTTTTTTTCCCCCACTCACCTTCTCCAGTCTTTCTGCTTAGAATTTAGTCACAGGATTTAGAAGTATGAGAGCCACTCTACCTGCAGAAAGCAAGGCCACATTTAAGATAGCAGAGCAGAGAGATGGAAAGGTTAGGACTTTAAAGATACTGTGGAGATTCTGTGTTGCCTACCTTAAAGTTTTGAGCTGTGTAACCCTAGAGTGTTACTATTCCCCCTACCACTTTGGAATCCTGTTTACTAGTTTTCCCCACCTTCCTAGTCCACTTCCACATTGGTAGCTTGTGGGAGGTTGCTGATTCAGTGGTGTACGTGTCCAAGAGTCTCCTCAAACAAGTCCATATTTGCATTCATCTGGCTTCAGGCAATTTCAGGCTATCTGAGCCTGGAGGGGATATGGACAGAGGTATTAGTCAACAAAGAGCTTTGTGTCATTTTGGAAAAACAAGGTAAAAGAAAAAGATGTTTAGAGAAGAAAACTAAGACTAAAGTCTCATATTTTTACCTTATTCTTTAGAATGACCACAAATAACTGTCAAACTGGTCAGAATTCTTATTTTGCAGATGAGGAAATTAAAGATATTGTTTAGGTGACAGAGATTTTCACAGTGGTATGTAGCAGGAAGTATGTCACTCTCAGATCTGAGAGTTCTCTACTCTACATTTTTGTGTGTGTGGGTTCAACTCTGACGTGACTTGGGTGGAAAAAAAATCAATCAGTGGTTTCCTGAAGCAAAGAGAGCTTGGGCCTGTACTGAATGCTGGGCAGAATTTGAATACCTGAGATGGGAGTGGGAAAAGGATTCTAGATACAGAAAGGAACATAAGCAAAAATGAGTTTTCATTGATTGCCTCTGATTCAATAGTCAGGAAGCCTAATGGGAAGTCAGAGGATTGATTTCTTGAAACAATTATCTGTCAGCATCATGGCCTGTGATAGTAACTGTGGAAAAGTCACTGTCCTCTTTGGGAGGGGGTACATGGAATATAATTGCTGTTCAGTTTTCTTTTTTCTTCCTCTACCTTCTTTTCTCTGCTGAAGATTGAACTGAGAATCATTGGATTGCTAAGCATGCAGCCTACCTCTGAGTTGCATCCCTATGGTTGCTGTTCCATTTTTCATGGTTCTGGTCTTTAAAATAGTGTTACTAGCTCGGGAGAGGAATTATTTAAGAGTTCCAAAGTAGAATGTGTCCCAAGCTGATCCAAGAGTACAGATTACAGGCCCCAGAGCTATGCTTTTCTCTACTGTACTTTTATTCTCAGTGTAGGGAGGCAACAAGAGGAATCAAGGAGACAAGCTCTCAAGTAAGGACTCTAGTTAGGAGGCTGATGAAATCATTGCAGTGTCAGTAGCACCCATCAGGATTTTGAGGTAAAAAAATACAAAAAGGAGAAAGAACATGACCAAAAGAAACATTGTCCAAACAGCCTAGTTAGGAGCTATTTAACAAGGTGCTTTTGCATAATCCTAAAATGTGAGCAATAGAACAGAGAAAAGTGCATGCTACCACTGGAAAGAGATGCTAGTATGGCAAGACTGTCTAGAAGGATGGAAGTGGTACTTTCAGTTTATTATGTGTCAGACCAGGAGGACTATTACTTCATTATTATTTAAATGCACATATTGGCCAGAAAGTTGCAACTGAGAAAATGGACTCAGATAACAGCCAGCCATGCTTTGTAGGACCCTTGTAGCTATGAGAAAGGTTCATGTACTTCAAGGAAAGAACATAAGAGACACAGCCATCCTTCACACACCTCAACCTCCCATCAATATCATGTCCCATTAACTACTTGGATATGATTTGACAATGTTGCTAGGAAGTTTCTTGTCTAGAACTATGACATACCAAATCTGACTAAAACAAACTGAGTAAATTTTAAAGGAATTGAATTCTATCATGAAGTCAACTCCAACATGGCTTTCTGGATATACTGACTTTGCCCATTTTCAAAGCCTGCTTTGTAATCTGAACCAGAATCTCCAGATTTAATCTCCTGCCTCAGGAATTTTTTCCTCTGCTAGATCTTACATTGACTTAGAACAAAAATGTGACCACAGATGAAATACTACCCTTACTTTCCCAACATTTTTATCTCTTCCTGTCCTCCCAGCTTCAAGGGAGTTCCTAATATGACACTTTTGGTGCTGTATGAGGAAATATGATACTTAATAATTGTCTCCCTACTTGTTTGTATTTCTAACATCTTTTATCAAAAGGAAAATTAAGGGTTATTTTTTTTTGGCTTTTTGAGATGGGGTTTTGGTAGTTTTGGTCCCTGTCCTGGATCTCACTCTGTAGACCAGGATGGCCTTGAACTCACAGAATCTGCCTGCCTCTGCCTCTCAAGTGCTGAGATTAAAGGTCTGCACCACTGCTGCCTGGTGGAAAATTGAGTTTTACATAGCTGGTTAGATACAAATAGTGTTCATTTCCCAGTTCAGAAATTATAATGAGTGCTTGTTAAAAATTTGGTATTAATTTAATGTCTCAAAATAAAATATAGATTAACCAGGCATGGTGGTGTACACCTTTAACCTCAGTAGGTTAATCTCTGTGAGTTGGATGCTAGCCTACATAGTGAATTCCAGGCCTGGAAGGGCTACATAGTGAGACCCTGTCTCAAAAAATACCTAGAAAAAAAAACCCATAGAGATGAGAGTAGAGGACTCTTTTTGTTTGTTTGTTTTTGTTTTTCGAGACAGGGTTTCTCTGTAGCTTTGGAGGCTGTCCTGGAACTTGCTTCATAGACTAGGCTGGCCTCGAACTCACAGAAATCTGCCTGCCTCTGCCTCCCGAGTACTGGGATTAAAGGTGTGCGCCACCACCGCCCGGCCGGCCGAGCTTAGACTCTTTTACTCTTCATTTGTTTGTTTGTTTTGAGAAAGGGTCTCATTATATAGTCCACATTAACCTTGAACTCAGTCATCCATCCTCTTGCTCAAAAGTATCAAACATAGATAAGCGCTGCACACCTGGACATGATTAACAAATGAGGTGGAGAAGGGTAAAGGAAAGCTAGAGGATCTAGACAAAGAGACTAAGTCCTAAAATTGGAAAATTGGACTCTATCAAAGTACTGGGCAAAAAGAAGTTATCCACATAAGGAATCAGTCTAGGGAGACATTTTAAACAATAAGGGAGAGGGGCCTGGTGAGATTGCTCAATGGTTAAGAGCATTTGTTGCTCTTCCAGACCTGGATTCAGTTGCTAATGTCCATATGGTGGCTAACAACCACCTGTAACTCCAGTTCAGGGGATCCAGCTCCCTCTTCTGATCTCTGCAGGCACCAGGCATGAAGGTGCACATACATACATGCGGGGAAAAACACTCATACACATACATTTTTTAAATGATTTAAAATTTTTAAAAAAGAATAAGGGAAGCATGAACAGGGACTGTGACAAGACTAAAAGCACCCTTGTGAAGTTAAGTGGCATGGAGGGTGGTAGCAATCATTCTTAAGAGGTGTAGAGGAGCAACAATAAAAGTTGTGTTAGCTGCTTACTTCTTATCCATTAATCAAGTTAAAAGTTCTTCTTCAACGCCATTGCTCTATTTGGTCATTAAGCAACAACCTTCCTCTCTGGGCCCCAGGGCCAGTCTTTGGTATGGAGCCAAAGGTCACCTCTTTCCAGCTGTCTCTGAGCACTAATCCTTGCCTTCCCTGAGTTCCAATTCAAAAATGAAAAACAAAAACCTTGCCTAACTGGTTTTTGAAGAAGCAGTTCTACTTGCTGTTTCTTTTTATCTTTTGTTTTCCAACATTTTTTGTTTTTAACATTCAACTTTTGCTTTGAAATAGATAATCCATTTACAAAGTTTAAAGATTAGAACTTTAAGAGGTATGAAGTTCCGTTCTCATTATTTTGCTGTTTGAGGGTTCCATTTTTGTCAGTCATACTTCTGGCCCCATCACCTTCATCTACTTCCTTCCTGTATATAATTTCCTTTTCTCTTTCAGTGGTTCTTATAAGAATGGGTTTGATCATGACTTTTCCATACATGAATACAAGGCATTTTGATCAGATTCACCATTACCTTCTATTGTGCCCATCCTACTTCTGTTAATCTTTCCTCCTCCAAACTAATCCCCATCTGCTTTTGTGAGTGTGTGTGGGTGGGTGGCGGTGACTTTAATAAGGATTATTTACAGGAACATGGGTAACTTAGCAGTGGTTCTTTATGTAAAACACACATATGCAAACTTACCATCACCCTGTTGGTTTTTTTTTATTTTTTATTTTTAACAAAGGCGTACACAATGGACACACTATTTCAGGTCTTGGTTTTGTAACCTAACAGCAAGATTTCTTCTTAGTAAAAAGAGATCTTTGGTTTTTGTTGTTGTTTTGAAGTGGGATCACCCTTTCTTTGATCCACTCTTTCACCTTTAATGTTTTTTTTTAGATTTATTTATTTATTATGTATACAGCATGTATGACTGCAGGCCAGAAGAGGGCACCAGATCGCATTACAGATGGTTGTGAGCCACCATGTGGTTGGTGGGGATTGGACTCAGGACCTCTGAAAGAGCAGTCAGTGCTCTTAACCTCTGAGCCATCTCTCCAGCCCTCACCTTTAATGTTTTGCACACTCAACATATACAGGCTTTCTAAGTAGAGGGTCATATATACTTTGAAAAATACTCTCAAGTTATTTTGGCACATGCCTCCCTCTGGAATAGTGACAAAGAGACATACATTGGTTTATACCCCAGCACACATCTTCATTTCCTCTGGTAATTCCAGTCTTTAGAGGAAAAGTAGCTTAGGATTTGTCTTCTCTTCTCCCCGAGCTCTCTGCCTAAAGAGGATGTTACACTGGGCTGGGAAGATTCTTTGGCAGTAGGCTAAATACAGTCACAGAAAGTAGAACTTCCAAAAGAATGAAGTTACGTGGTCATTTTCACCTGTCTGGGTGTACCCTTTTGCTCAGGGCTCCCTTTGAAGTAGCTATGCCTAGAATCAGAGGCTGTCAGCTTCAAGACAACACTTTTTCCATTTTTTCCCCACTAGCACTCATAGGTAAGACCTTGTTACATCTGTGTAAGAAGAGCTAAACATAGAATATGGGCTTTGAGCCAGGCAGTGGTGGCACACGCCTTTAATCCCAGCACCCAGGAGGCAGAGCCAAGCAGATCTCTGTGAGTTCGAGGCCACCCTGGGCTACAGAGTGAGTTCCAGGAAAGGCGCAAAGCTACACAGAGAAACCCTATCTTGAATAACAAAAACAAAACAAACAAAAAAAGAATATGGGCTTTGACCTAACATCCTAATAGATCCCCATTACCCAATTTCAAGTATGTGAGACTGAACAAAGAGGGTATTTGACCTAAGTTTTAATTTCATCTGGCAAAATGGAATCAATCATACAGACTTTACACAGTGGATGTAAAGATTAAGTGACAAGATATGCAAAACACTAACACAGTGCCTAGCTATTATGCAAGTGCTCAATAAAAAGGTGATGTTACTGTTATTGATGAGTACAATATGTTTGAAAGTAGAGGTTTTGAGGGGCTGGAGAAATGACTTAGAGGTTAAGAGCACAGGCTTTTAACTCTTAATTTCCAGTTCTGAGTTCAGTTCCCAACAACCATTTATAATAAGATCTGGTGCCCTCTTCTGGCGAGCAGGGATACATGCAGACAGAACATTGTACATAATAATCTTAAAAAAAAAAAAAAAAAAAGAAAAGAAAAGTAAAGTAGAGGCTTTAGAGTTAAACTGTTCTCTCAGTGACCTTGGTCTAGAGTTGGCTGATCATTTTTTGCCACAGGTAAGTTAACAAACCTCAGTTTCCTCAATCATAAAAACATGTAGATGTAGAATCTCTCTTATTTGTGGAGATTTTATTTGTAAGTTGCTTAACACTGAGCCCAATATCTAAGTAGCTCCTGTACCTTAAATGCATTTTAAAACCCAAACCCAACTAAACTTTAAATGATTTATGCTCCTTCTGCTAAAGTAGGAGGTACCTCTTCATATATTTTCTTACAAAAGTGCATGTATAATGTGGTACATTTGAAATATGTTGACAGTAAATCTCATGTTGTATTTTTTCCCTCAGTTTGAAAAACTGTACTCATGGAAAAAAAGAGTTTTAGAGGGTAACATTCTGAGCGTGTGCTACATGTCCTGAGGCTTATTTTTTCCTTGTATTTAATGATAACATAAAAATAACCAGAACAGCACCTATATGTAGTGCTGTCTACCAGATGCAGTGTGAACAATACCATATTGGATTCAAATACTGCCCTATCTAGACAGCACTGCTCTAACCATTGACCATTTATTTGCTCTACAAATACATGTGAACACCAAAAGATTTACTATGTCCCTGACAAAGACGTGTAAAGGATGGAGTAAGCATTTTTTTCCCCTTTTGAACAGCTGAGCCCTGGCTCAAGTCAGAAGCATCTGACTCCAGATCTAACTACTGCATTTATGCACATGGTTGTCTTTTCTTTTCTTTCTTTCTGTATTATGTTGTATTTAAAATAGTATGGGAAGAGGGTAATTATATGCTTTGTGGATCCTGGTTGCTACCACAGACTAAATGTAATCACCTTTTAAATAACAAAATCCAAGACTCAGACAGAGACATGAATGTATTTATACTGAGTAATGGGAAGAAAAACTAAAATAAATAAAAGTAAATTACGAATTTGGGGTTTTAGTTTTCTTATAATGTTTAGACTTACAGCTAAGCCTTCACTCTAGAAAAAAAATAAGGCCCCAAATCTGGAAACACTGAGCTTTCCTGGACAATCACACATGTTTTACAGATAGCTAAGCTCATATCTGAACATCTGAAGTAGAAAGATGTCAAAAGATACAGAGGGTGACAGATCTAAGGGGACCAAGTAATTAACTTCTCCCTTATGTCCAAAGCAAGTAGCTGACTGTACTTTATCTTAATTCAGCCTAGCATCAACAAATCACCTAAGCTTCAACATAGAAACACATCAGATAAACATTTAAGTCAGAACTGTCTGTGATCTTGTTTCTAGTGAACATCACTGATATTCTTAAAGCTTCCCAGGAGCCTCTGTGGACAGAGATGGTAGTTATTACTTTAACACAAAACAAACAAACAAAACCAAAAAACAAGTTTAATATTGAAAAGTGTTTGTTTTTAATTACCAAACCAAGGAACATACATGAAGAGAGGAATTAATTACACAAGTAGCTAAAATTGTATAATAGATGGTGGATAATCTAATCAAAAACATTAAACACAGATCACATTATTGGACACTAATCTACTCCCTATGTACATAATGATGTCTGAGCTTTGATTCTAGAGTTTGGGGTCAAATAATACAGAATGAGTTTTTCATACATTAGTATAAATGCACATAAAAACCTGAATTTCCTGAATAATATATTCATAGATGTTTAGTCAACAGGTCTTGAGTAGGGCTTATTCTACCCAGTTCCTAGGTGATGCAGATGCTAAACTAGAAATAAGAGTAGCCAGACAGGCATATAAATGGGTTCTTGGAAATCTCTATGGAGCATCATGTGAACATCAAGCAGGGACTGGGCCTTTCTGTCTGTGATTGTTGGAAAGGGCTTCACATAGGAGGCTGAAGTGAGTCTTGTTCCCCTAGTAACCACAAGGGGACAGCAAGGAGGCCTACACTGTAGTTCAGTGACTATGGTATGAGCTAGATAGGCCATCCAAACTTTCTGACCCTCAGTTTTCTTTCTCATCTGTAAAATAAAAAATTGAGAACATTAGACTCTTCACAGCCCTAAAAACTAACACTAATGTGAAATAAGGATTGCATTTATCTCAGTGGCAAAGTACTTGCCTAGCAAATGCAAAGCCCTGGGCTCCATCCCCAAACTTAAAACTAGTTGTAAATCATTTACTATCTGTTAATAAGTTGAAGAAAAATAGTATAGATGATTTCATTAATGAGCCTAACAAGGCAAACTACATTTTACAATTGAAAGTGAAACATGCTGTAAGAGAACAGCACTTAAGCCCTAACTGCCACTTATACTTTTTTCCCCTACTCAACTGCCTAGTTGTGGTGAGGTGTATGGCCCATACCACTAAACTGCTTTAAAAAGCATCATATCCACTTTGTTCATCACAATGATACTTAAAATTTATAAGTTACCTTTCACTTTCAATGGATACAACAAACATCAGTTTATTAGTTGTCCCACAATTGAAGTTACTTTTCATTAGTCTAATTACAAGTGGACCAGATTAAACTGAAGCGGTGAAGGCAGGTGACAGGAGGATCAGAGCCAGGGTGAGAATGCTAGAGGCTCTACCAATTATGTTCGCTATTTATAGGTGAAAAAAGTCACCAAGAAAGTGAGACATCATTTTAAAAAAAGGAAAAAAAATCAGTTTCTGAAAATCTTATCACTAAGAGCCACAGTATCATAAGCAAAGGGATGACCTATAATGGCTTATCTCTATCCCTCTGCTGTGGGATGTTCTGTATGTCAAATGTGTTGCTCTGATTGGTTAATAAATAAAACACTGATTGGCCAGTAGCCAGGCAGGAAGAATAGGCAGGACAAGCAGAGAAGAGAATTCTGGAAAGCTGAGGCAGAGAGACACTACCAGCCGCCGCCGCCGCCATGACAAGAGAGATGTAAGGTACCGGAAAGCAATGAGCCATGTGGCAACTTATAGATTAATAGAAATGGGTTAATTAAAAATATAAGAACAGCTAGCAAGAAGCCTGAGCCATTAGGCCAAACAGTTTAAATAATATAAACGTCTAAGTGATTATTTTACAAGTGGGCTGTCAGGACTGCCGGGGCTTGGAGGGACCTGGAGAGAAAACTCTAGCTACACTCCCTAACATTCTGTATATACCAAGAAAAGAAAAACAAGTCAACAGTGAAGGAAATACTTCACTTATCAAAATGGTTTTCAACTATTAAAATTTATGCTGATGTTCCAAATACCTGAGGAAAACCAACTTTTAAGGGGGAAACTTTATTTCAGTCCATGGCCAATGATCAACTGTTTTCAGGCCTGTGGCAAGGCATCATGGCATGGAATTGGAAATACAGTAAAGCTGTTTACCTAATGGTGCCTGGGATGGACTTTTAAAAAATTGTGTATAGCTGGGCAGTGGTGTTGCACACCTTTAATCCCAGCACTTGGCAGGCAGAGGCAGGTGGATCTCTGTGAGTTCAAGGCTAGATTGATCTCCAAAGCAAGCTCCAGGACAGCCAGGACTGTTACAGAGAAACCCTGTGTCAAAAAACCAAAAACAAGTATATTTTTTGTAATTTCATATATTAGTACAATGTATTTAGATCATATCCACACACCCCCAATTCTTCCCAGGTCCCCCACCACATCCTCCTTTCAACAGTTAGGGGCAGAGTCTCAAAAACCCTACCTTTATCCACGTTGGAGTGTTGACTGGCTTGATCTAGTGCAAGTATCAGGCAGGCAATCACAGCGTTGGAGAGTTGATTGGGTTGATTTTATGCAAATGCTGGGCAGGCAACTACAGTTGCTCAGTTTAGGAGTGTAAAGGCTCTGTTATGTTCAGAAGACACTACTTCATAGTAGTTCTCCCTGACCTCTGGTTCTTGCAGTCTTTCTGCCCCTCTTCTTCAATGTTCCCTAAGCCTTGGAGGGGAAATATACAGATGTCCCAAACATGGACCTTCTAAAATTTTTATTGGCTAGCATTGGGATTTTGTGCCCACCTCCCCCCCCCACCCCGTGCTGTGATCTTTTGTGTGGCTGGAGGTTGCTTAAGACCTGTGCATGGTGTCACATCACTATAAATTCATGTATGCAACTGCCTGTTTGTATCCAGAAACATGTTCCCTTGATGTTATCCACCACCTCTGGATCTTTCCAAGTCCTCTTCCAAGAAGATCCCCGAGCTTTGGAGGGAGGGCTATAATGCAGATAGCCCATTAAGGACTGAGCACTCCACAGTCTGTTATTCTGCATGTTAACTAGTTGAGGGTCTCTGTGTTAACCGCCATCTACTGCAAAGGAGATGCTTTTTAAAAGATAATGTTTTCTAGAATGTTTTTTTTAAAAGATTTATTCACTTATGTATATAGTGCTCTGTCTGCATATATGCCTGTATGTTAAGGAGAGGAAATCAGTTCTCATTATAAATGGTTGTGGGTCACCATGTGGTTGCTGGGAACTGAACTCAGGACCTCTGCAAAAGTAGTCAATGCTCTTAATCTCTGAGCCACCTCTCTAGCCCTTCAATGGGTTTTGAAGGCACCTTGATTCCAGAGCTTGGAGAACTAACAGTATAGAATGAGCATCTTAAATTTCAATATGCATCAAAATCACTTTCCCTTTTATATAGAAAACTTAAATATATCTTTTATGAGAAAAAAAAGTGTTTAGACATCAAGAAGTATCCAACAGGAAGTAATTTTATTATTGTGTTGTCATTTCTGCTTGTTCCCAATGCTCTGAATGTTCTTATTGTGCTTGTAGAACCTTTATAAGTAGAAATAAACATAATGTTATATATTTTTAAAACTAATTTGCACTTTCAGTATTTGTTTAATGAGCTAGGAAAGGAGTACAAAGATTGATAGATTTGACAATAAAAATACCATATACTTTTATAAACCTGAAAGAAAGTTAATCACAATTCTTTATTTTTTGAGACAGGCTCTCACTATGTAGCCCAGGCTGTCCTGGAACTCAATGCATAACCTAGCCTTGAATTCCCAAGTGCTGGGACTATAACTGTATATGCTACACCCAGCTTTTTTTAAATATGGAAGAGAAAGATGCCTAATCTTAGCAAATACTCAGTCATAATAAAATGTGACTTATTTTATTAAAGAAAACACTATGCTAGAAATTCCTTATATTAAAATGTTTCTTTTCACTTCTTCAGAGTACCTTGTGTATATACACATGCACATATATACATCAAACACATATACACTCACTCAGCATACAGTTCATTTTCTCATTAGTAGGAGATATAGATTAGACTACTTTATTTTGTTTTTAAAATTAAAAATTGTGTATCAAATTTTGGTACATGTATGAATAAATAGAGTACTCATCAAAAAGTGTTGAACCATTTTAATTTTTAACATTTATTGCAAAGCACATTTTATAAACACTAGATAAATTTATATAAAAACTACACATAAATATATAGATCCAAAAGAAAAATAGCAGTATTATTAATGCAAGAGAAGTAAACTAAGATGTTTAAACAAATATGACAATAAAAATCATTTTCATTGATATTTATTTTTCATGAATTTAAAAGCTACTTAGAAATTAAATCTAGTTAATATATCATGATTACTACCAAAGTTTAGAAATGCAGAAACAACTAACATAGAACTAATTATTTTAAAAATCTTTCAAATATTCAATAGCCAACTGACAATTAATGTCAATAAATATCCAACATCAGTAAAAGTTCTTATCTAACTGAGTAGACAATATTAGGCTTTGGTTAACAGGCTAAATTTGGTGGGAAAAATCTTAATGTATCCTTTACATTATATTCCTGAGTTTTTGAACAATGCTACAGATAAGATAAAAAAAACTCAATGTGCATTTTAGTTCTAAAAAACAGGTATTAAGATTATTTTAAATGTGAGTCATGACATTAAATAATCAAGACAGAAACAAATGTATTTAATTTAGCTTAGCTCAGGGAAACATTAATGCCTCTGACCACAATTTGGAAAGATTATTTGTAAAATATGATAGAAATTCTATTATACCTTCCAGAAGTTTTTATTTGCACCTTATGAGATCACATTGACTTTGTAGATATCGCTTTTATAAAAGAAATGTTCAAATGAAGACAGTCAGCACAAAGCTAGGCACAGTGTAGGTGCTTGATATTCATTTAAAATAACAAAGTATTATTTCTACATATTAACAATTCAACACGGTAGTTATAAGTTGACTTAAAGCATTTTAAACATGAAAATACACTTTTAGTAACAACCATAAAAGGGATTTTTACAAGTGGTCATTTTCAGTCTCAGTTTTATAAAAATAGTTTCAGATTCCTTTAAATGGGCCTAAGAAAGCTGTTCCTATTTGCTGCTAAATGTGTTAAGACCAACCTATCAACACCTTCAGAACTGATCAGTTCAGATGATAACACACCCTAAAGCAGTTTCCCTTGAGAACTGAATCTGTGCATCTGAAGACTGAATCCACCAATGTGTATTTCTGAACAATTCTCATACCTCCTGGAAAATTACTACGAACAAATGGATTTCAGAAATAATGATTTCAGGTAACCAAAACTTTTATCATACTTGAACATTACTTTACACAAGTAAAAAAGATGTATGGAGATTTTGAATAACCTGCCTAGCTTATTATCAGACCTTACTCAAAAGTATTCCTTACCTAAAAGTCACAGGTTTTGCTCTAGGTCTCATGATAGTCACAAGAGCTATCAGACAGTAATCACCTCTGTCAAATCTGCTAGTGATTGCTGTTCTATAGTTTTATGTTGCGTATAATTTTTTCTTGCTAGGAAACAGAAGAATCATCTAGCAATTGTATTTAAAAAAAACAGCTATACTACTTATGAAGTAGTTAGTTCTTAAAATAGCAATGCCAGCATCAGTCAGAAGTATTTGCAATGCTGATTGTTGAGTATCTAGTTTTTTCTTTCTTTTGAAATAGGGTCTCACTATGTTGTCAAGGCTGGTCTTGAACTCCTGAGTTCAAGAGATTCTTCCACTTTCAAAACTCAAGTAGCCAGGGACTACAGATGACACTACCATACTCAGCTTTCAAATTCCCATTTCTTTAAAAATTTTCAAGTTACAAAATAGTATCTCAACTCCATGTACAAAATCTCATTAGTCATATAAGCAAGAAGGAAATGATTATTTAACTGGATATGCATTTTTGAAAAAAAGTGCATAGTTTTATTTAATTATCACCTAGTAACAAATTCCTCTAAATTAAAAGAGAAAATAAGTAACAAAATACACAATTAAATGAATACCACAGAGCAGCACTAAGGAAAGTTGGAAAGTTTAAATTATCAGAGATTTGAAATAACTTTTAATTAATATTAAAATTGTGAACTGATAACCACTTCTGTTTTCTTTCTTTTTTAAACAAGGTTTCTCTGTGTAGCCCTGGCTATCCTGGAACTAGCTCTATAGACCAGGCTGGCTTCCAACTCACAAAGATCCGCCTGCCTCTGCCTCCCGCGTGCTGGGGTTTAAAGTGTGCGCCACCACTACGCCGTTACTTCTGTTTTCTATTATATGAAAGAAATAAGACTGAAAACTTATTGAAGGAGGTTAAATAATTTATAAAATAATTAAAACTACTTAATTTAAATGAACTATTTTAGATCCTCAAGTAAATGATATGGTATTCAAAGATACTTTAAAAAAAAAAGGCTTTAACAATTTTAGCATTAGTAAAAATTACTAATGGCTTTAGAGTAATATACATAAGTATATTATCAAACTCTATATATAAAGGTTGGAAAGGACTTAATACCACAATCCGCTTCAAATCCCCATCTGTATCTCAGCAAAATTATAGAAGCTGTCAACATCACCAGATGCTGTCTCCTTCTTTTCTGATACAAACATCTATTTAAAATACAAAATAAATAAAAAATTAGTTCTGTAGCCCTTAAATACCACTGGCCACATCTTTACAGGACAAAGTCACAAGTTTAGGGTTTTATTTTTAACTTAATTTTATGTGCATGCATTTCTGCCTGCATGTATGTGTGATGAGTGTTGGATCCCCTGGAAATGGAGTTACACAGTTGTGAGCTGCCATGTGGGTGCTGGGAATTGAACCTGGGTCCTCTGGAAGAGCACTCAGAGTTATGTGTTAAAACCCTCCCAGGGTTTTAAGAATTTTTTAGATTTATATCTTTATGTGTATGAATGTTTTGCCTTCAGGTATGTATGTGTACCACACACATGCCTGGTTTTCTCAGAGGTTAAAAGAGGGTGTTGGACCTCTGGAGTTGGAGTTACAGACGATTCTGAGTCTATGGTTAAAGAATATACTATAGATACAAGTACTATTTGTTTGTAAGGGAAAGGAGATAAAATAGAAAGTTAGATTGAGATATAGGCAGTAAGATCTATACCTTTGTCCCATTGAATATCTCATTTACAATAAGGTGACATCCTTCTACAGCACCATCTCCATTAAATTCCAAGGCAATCACTGGACCTAAAAGGAACCCCAAGAAATGTTTTCTTAGCATGAATACAAATATATTATAAAACTAATTCTTGCATTTCTTTTGTTTTAGATTTTTGGACATAGTCTCACTATATACACCTGGGTGGCCTGGAAGGCACTATGTAGACCAGACTGCCCTTGAACTTTTCTCCATCCTTCTGTCTTTACCTCCTGAGTACTAGGATTACAGGTATGCAGTACACCCAGCACTCATTTTTTTTTATTCTTCCCTGAGAAATTTCCAGTATCTTCATCAGGTGAGAAAGAAGAAGGAGGTAGATAGAAAGGCACATCATTTTAGCTTCTTTCCACTTTCCCTATCAATAAAACAAATAAACACTAAGTCTCATCCTATGATGTACAGTTCTAATACTATTATAGGACTAGTGTCACATTTTTAAAAATTATATATGTGTGTAGGTATGACCATGTGGAGTGCCTTGTGGAATACAGAAGAGGTCATTGGATTACTTGTAGCTGGAGTTACAGACAGTTTTTTTCTGAGCTGCCAGATTTGGGTGCTGGTACCTGAATTCCAGTCCTTTGTAAGAGCAGCAAACATTCTTAACTGCTAAGCCATCTCTCCAACCCACTTACTGTCACATTTTCAACTGTTGGAAATTGTCTAATTTCTTTGGTTTTTATTCTTCTTTTTAAAACAAAACAAACAAAACCAAAGAATCTCCACTCATATAGCAGTACAAAGACTAGTGGGCAAAATACCAAATGAGAGAAAAACAATCCAAGTCAACAAACACAAGTCTTACCAGGCACCCTGCCTTTCTTCCAGCTCCCCTACTTACCAGCCAAGTTCTAGCCCACCAACTATGGAAATAAACCAAAAGAGAATTGAGGCCAGGCACCAAAGCAATACCTCTCTGAAAGAATTTTCCTTGAGTGTGTCTTAAAGCTACATTCTTTTTTGTTTGTTTGTTTTAAAATTTTTATTTATGAACATTGGTACTTTGCCTCCATGAACGAACATGAAATGCTAAGTATAATGTAGTTTTGTGTCCTGGACAAAGCACAAGAATGAGAAAGATCTTATTATATTTGGCACCTAAATAACAACTGGAGGGTTACAATTTAATACAGAAACATACAGGAAAGGCAAGCAATATAGTAGTCAACTATACAATCACCCAGAGTTAGAGAGAAAGCTAACTATGTGTTCACAGCACCACAGTATCTGTAGATTATGATATGTACTGAAAAAGAAAACAGCTTACATTTCCTTACTCTTGGCAAAAAGGCTCTGTGGAAAATGTGAATGATAAGAAGAGGGTATCAAATGAAACCTTACAAGGAGAAATAATTCTAAAGGTAGCCTTCTAGGAAAAAGTTCTTATGTTAGGGAACCTATTCCAACCCACAGACCTGTTCAAAAAACTTGATTGTGATGTAAAAGGGGAAATATTATAAGCTCCCCACAAAATGTTTACCTATTGAAGGAAAGAGGGGGGAGTCAAGTGTTATGGCATGGATGCAGGTAAAAATTCTCTCAGTGCACCCTTTTATATAACTTGACATTGGAAAGCATGTTAGTATCACAAAGCTAAAAGTAAATGTGGGGAAAAGAGCAGTTCTAAAACTTATAAGCAAACTAAAATAAATGAGTCTATCAAGTTAGTGATATGACCATACAAAGACTTATTCTAAGCAACCTTAGAAGGCAATGCTTTGTCTGTATACCCTCAGTGGTATATGGCCCAAGTACAAACATATAGAAGCGAATCTTAAAACTTCATTAATCTTATTCTGGTAGTAAAAGATGCTGTTTATTACAAAACCATTATGTTAAAACAATATTGTAAGAAACCAAAACATTCAGAAATATTATAAAAGAAAAAAATTAACTAAGTCTTGTATCGGCTATGAGCTCGTGTAATTTTTGTGTGTAATTGTGTTTTTGTGTAATTGTGTTTGGATTTTAGCCCATGTGTTAAAAGCTTACTTAGTTCCCAGCCCAAAGCACGATTTTGAAGGTATTAGAAACTTTAAGAGATGGTGCATAGTGGGAGATTTTATGTCTTTGGGGGCATATCCACAAAACACTGTGGGGCCTCATCTCTTCTTCCTTTTGTTTCAGGTACAGGGTGAATGGGCTTCTTCCTGACATATGTTCCCATCACAGTGTACTGTGCCACTGAAAGCCCACAAGAATAAGGCCGATCAGTCATAGACTGAAAGCTCCAAGAGTTGCAAGTCAAAATAAAACTTTTCCTTTTTACTAAGTTGATTATTTCAGTTATTATTTGTTATAGCAATGGAAAACTCATGGACACATTTGGTAACTGTGAAAGCAAGGTGGTAGTTACAGGGCTTTGTTACATTTATCAATCTACCTTTTTTGATTTTTTTCTTTTTTGAAACAGAGTCCCACTACTTAATTAGCACTGGCTGGCCTGAACTTGGTATATAGACTAGTCTGGCCTCAAACTAACAGAGATCCACCTGCCTCTGCCTCTAACTTCCAAGTACTGGGATTATAAGCATGTACCACCATACCAGGCTCTTCTGTCTACTTTTGTTTTTCCCATGACAGGGTTTTTCTAACACCTCTGGCTGTCCTGGAACTCAATTTGTAGACCAGGCTGGCCTTGAACTCACAGAAATCCACCTGCCTCTGCTTCCTGAGTGCTGAGATTAAAGGTGTGTGCCTCTACTGTCCAGCACTTCTGTCTACTTTTTGTATGGAAAAATTTCCCCATTAA